>NC_084562.2:33933254-34233254 GCF_033978685.3 Nerophis lumbriciformis
TCACAGTGACTTTTCAAAACAAAAATATTACAGCAAAAATCATATGGGTTGATTGACATGTTTATTCTGTAAGCTAACTTCAATAGTTTGAAATTATTTTGACAGTTAATGCCAGTTATCCTGTCAACCTTTCACAAGACTTCAATTTGTTAATTGAAAGTATAAACACTTTTTACAGTAAACAAATGGTAAAACAGTACTAAACAATTCCATTAAAAAAAAAATTGGTGTCATTATTAACTTTCTGTCCAAGCTTGTATAATCTACTGCCTTGTTCAATTGTAAAAAATATTCTGTGCCTAAAATTCACATTTCTATCACAATTATCATACTGTAAACATGGTAAGCTAACTTCATTAAAATTAATAGTCCTGTCAATAGCATGGAATTACAATTCAAATGTCGTTTTTTTGTAAGCCTTTCAAAAGAATTCAAAATATGAAAAATTAATGAAAATTAATTTAAGCCATCAGACACTTGAAAAGTGGCACATCACATCTCTAATGTAATCATTTGAACTTTTCAACAGAAATAGCACTGCAAAAATATTAAGGACATACTTCTGTATTTTGGTAGTTATGCTGTCAACATTTAACAAGATTTCTTCAACTTGGACTTGAAAGCATAAATAGTATAAACACTTTTAACAGTATAACAGTACTAAACAATTCCAATAGATAACATTGGTGTCATTACCTTTTTGTGGCTAAAATCCGAAAAACGTTGAAAGTTTTCCACTTGTATCGCTAGCAACGGCATTAGACTTGTGTTCTTTTGTCCCAACGTGGTCTTTTACATCGCTAATTCCTCCGTGTCCGATCGAAAAATCTTGTCTGCACAAGGTGCAATTCGCGTAGTTTTCACCCTTTTTGGAACGGATAATTATTCCCGGATAGGCTTTTGAATATTCTTCACGGAATGACTGCGGTTTTCTTTTCGGTTTAAGACTCGTTTGCGATTTTTCTCCGGCTGATTCCATGATCGTTCGCTCGTTTGGAAACAATGGCAACAGGTGCCTTGTGCTTGGCAGCGGTGCTATAAATAGCCTCGTGCATTTTTAAAAAATATTTATTTTTAATTAATGAAAAAACGTATTTTTTATCACTGCAACCGTAACCCGGAATAGGTTGATGAAAACCGCACTAATTACGGGAAAACCGGAGTAGTTGGCAGGTATGTATACATATACACATCCATCCATCCACCCATACATACATACATACATACATACATACATACACTACCGTTCAAAAGTTTGGGGTCACTCAAACAATTTTGTGTTTTCCATGAAAAGTCACACTTATTCACCACCTTATGCTGTGAAATGAATAGAAAATAGAGTCAAGACATTGACAAGGTTAGAAATAATGATTTGTATTTGAAATAAGATTTTTTTTTTTACATCAAACTTTGCTTTCGTCAAAGAATCCTCCATTTGCAGCAATCACAGCATTGCAGACCTTTGGCATTCTAGCTGTTAATTTGTTGAGGTAATCTGGAGAAATTGCACCCCACGCTTCTAGAAGCAGCTCCCACAAGTTGGATTGGTTGGATGGGCACTTCTTGCGTACCATACGGTCAAGCTGCTCCCACAACAGCTCAATGGGGTTCAGATCTGGTGACTGCGCTGGCCACTCCATTACCGATAGAATATCAGCTGCCTGCTTCTTCTCTAAATAGTTCTTGCACAATTTGGAGGTGTGTTTTTGGTCATTGTCCTGTTGTAGGATGAAATTGGCTTCAATCAAGCGCTGTCCACTGGGTATGGCATGGCGTTGCAAAATGGAGTGATAGCCTTCCTTATTCAGAATCCCTTTTACTCTGTACAAATCTCCCACCTTACCAGCACCAAAGCAACCCCAGACCATCACATGACCTCCACCATGCTTAACAGATGGCGTCAGGCATTCTTCCAGCATCTTTTCAGTTGTTCTGCATCTCACAAACGTTCTTCTTTGTGATCCAAACATCTCAAACTTGTATTCATCCATCAACAACACTTTTTTCCAGTCTTCCTCTGTCCAATGTCTGTTCTTTTGCCCATCTTAATCTTTTTCTTTTATTGGCCAGTCTCAGATATGGCTTTTTCTTTGCCACTCTGCCATGAAGCCCAGAATCCCGCAGCCGCCTCTTCACTGTAGATGTTGACACTGGTGTTTTGCGGGTACTATTTAACGAAGATGCCAGTTGGGGACCTGTGAGGCGTCTGTTTCTCAAACTAGAGACTCTAATGTACTTATCTTCTTGCTCAGTTGTGCAACACGGCCTCCCACTTCTTTTTCTACTCTGGTTAGAGCCTGTTTGTGCTGTCCTCTGAAGGGAGTAGTACACACCGTTGTAGGAAATCTTCAATTTCTTAGCAATTTCTCGCATGGAATAGCCTTCATTTCTAAGAACAAGAATAGACTGTCGATTTTCAGATGAAAGTTCTCTTTTTCTGGCCATTTTGAGCGTTTAATTGACCCCACAAATGTGGTGGTCCAGAAACTCAATCTGCTCAAAGGAAGGTCAGTTTTGTAGCTTCTGTCCCGAGCTAAACTGTTTTCAGATGTGTGAACATGATTGCACAAGGGTTTTCTAATCATCAATTAGCCTTCTGAGCCAATGAGCAAACACATTGTACCATTAGAACACTGGACTGATAGTTGCTGGAAATGGACCTCTATACACCTATGTAGATATTGCACCAAAAACCAGACATTTGCAGCTAGAATAGTCATTTACCACATTAGCAATGTATAGAGTGTATTTCTTTAAAGTTAAGACTAGTTTAAAGTTATCTTCATTGAAAAGTACAGTGCTTTTCCTTCAAAAATAAGGACATTTCAATGTGACCCCAAACTTTTGAACGGCAGTGTACATACATACATACATACATACATACATACATACATACATACATACATACATACATACATACATACATACATACATACATACATACATACACACACATATATATATATATATATATATATATATATATATATATATATATATATATATATATATATATATATACACATATATACACCCCCTTCCCCCCCCGCCCCCCCCCCCCCCTCCGTGCGTCGGTTGAGGGAGGCGGGGTTTGGTGGTAGCGGGGGTGTATATTGTAGCCAGTAAGAGTTAGGTCTGCATGGGATTCTGGGTATTTGTTCTGTTGTGTTTATGTTGTGTTACGGTGCGGATGTTCTCCCGAAATGTGTTTGTCATTCTTTGTGGATTCACAGTCTGGCGTATATTTCCAACAGTGTTTATACAGCCACCCTCAGTGTAACCTGTATCGCTGTGGATCAAGTATGCGTTGCATTCACTTGTGTGTGCGTGCAGAAGCCGCACATATTATGTGACTGGGCCAGCACTCATTGGACTGTGTGAAAAGCGGACGTGACGATTTACGGGAGGGGAACTGTAATTTGGGAGTCTCCTGGGAGGGTTGGCAAGTATGAGAATTGGCAAGTACGAGAATTAGCGGTGAATGCGGTTACCGCAGCAATGTGGTGTTACAGCGGCGGTGCCGCGGCGTATATACAGTGGGGCAAAAAAGTATTTAGTCAGCCACCAATTGTGCAAGTTCTCCCACTTAAAATGATGACAGAGGTCTGTAATTATCATCATAAGTACACTTCAACTGTGAGAGACAGAATGTGAAAAAAAAATCCAGGAATTCACATTGTAGGATTTTTAAAGAATTTATTTGTAAATTATGGTGGAAAATAAGTATTTGGTCAATAACAAAAATTCAACTCAATACTTTGTTATTGCCAACAAAGGTTATATTACAGAGGTCAAACGATTACTATAGGTCTTTACCAGGTTTGCACACACAGTAGCTGGTATTTTGGCCCATTCCTCCATGCAGATCTTCTCGAGAGCAGTGATGTTTTGGGGCTGTCGCCGAGCAACACGGACTTTCAACTCCCTCCACAGATTTTCTATGGGGTTGAGGTCTGGAGACTGGCTAGGCCACTCCAGGACTTTCAAATGCTTCTTACGGAGCCACTCCTTCGTTGCGCGGGCGGTGTGTTTGGGATCATTGTCATGCTGGAAGACCCAGCCACGTTTCATCTTCAAAGCTCTCACTGATGGAAGGAGGTTTTGGCTCAAAATCTCACGATACATGGCCCCATTCATTCTTTCCTTAACACGGATCAGTCGGCCTGTCCCCTTAGCAGAAAAACAGCCCCAAAGCATGATGTTTCCACCCCCATGCTTCACAGTAGGTATGGTGTTCTTGGGATGCAACTCAGTATTCTTCTTCCTCCAAACACGACAAGTTGAGTTTATACCAAAAAGTTATATTTTGGTTTCATCTGACCACATGACATTCTCCCAATCCTCTGTTGGATCATCCATGTGCTCTCTGGCAAACTTCAGACGGGCCTGGACATGCACTGGCTTAAGCAGGGGGACACGTCTGGCCCTGCAGGATTTGATTCCCTGTCGGCGTAGTGTGTTACTGATGGTAACCTTTGTTACTTTGGTCCCAGCTCTCTGCAGGTCATTCACCAGGTCTCCCCGTGTGGTTCTGGGATTTTTGCTCACCGTTCTCATGATCATTTTGACCCCACGGGATGAGATCTTGCGTGGAGCCCCAGATCGAGGGAGATTATCAGTGATCTTGTATGTCTTCCATTTTCTGATAATTGCTCCCACAGTTGATTTTTTCACACCAAGCTGCTTGCCTATTGTAGATTCACTCTTCACAGTCTGGTGCAGGTCTACAATTGTTTTCCTGGTGTCCTTCAACAGCTCTTGGGTCTTGGCCATAGTGGAGTTTGGAGTCTGACTGTTTGAGGCTGTGGACAGGTGTCTTTTATACAGATAACGATTTCAAACAGGTGCCATTAATACAGGTAACGAGTGGAGGACAGAAGAGCTTCTTAAAGAAGAAGTTACAGGTCTGTGAGAGCCAGAGATCTTCCTTGTTTGAAGTGACCAAATACTTATTTCCCACCATAATTTACAAATAAATTCTTTAAAATTCCTACAATGTGAATTCCTGGATTTTTTTTTTCACATTCTGTCTCTCACAGTTGAAGTGTACCTATGATGAAAATTACAGACCTCTGTCATCATTTTAAGTGGGAGAACTTGCACAATCGGTCGCTGACTAAATACTTTTTTGCCCCACTGTAATAAACTTTGGCCCGCGGGCCAGAGTTTGACAACCATGCTTTAGACACTTACAAAAACATTTATGATGTTTCCTCGGGTCAGTGTAAGTGTGGGATGTTTATTTATTTTTATTTTTTTACTAGCTGTACACTGACTATTTCACATTATATCAAAGTGTCATTTCTTCAGTGTTGTCCAGTGAAAGGAAATGTAAGACACTTTTGTGAGGTACTGTATGTGTGTACAGTACTTACCCAGGCTGATGTCAGAGGCCTTGGCCAGAGGAGTGGAGGGCTCATACGGTCCAAGGCCGTGCTGCTCCCGCAGTTTGTTTCCCTGCTCCAGGGAGAGGATGACGGACGTCCTGTTGTACCACTGCTTTTGGTCATCTCTCTCCACACTATAGAAGAGGTCCTGGCCCTCTGTTTTATAACCCTTTATGACACCTAAGAACACACAAAAGAGAAAGCGAGAGACAAGTTAGGTGTAAACATCAGCATGCACTAATCCTACTTTTCCACTGCACAGCTCGTTCGACTCGCTCTTGATTGGGACAGTCTTTCTTTGGGAAATACACTTCAAAATAGTACAGTGGAAAGTGTGAAAATGTGGACCATCAAAGTTTGAGCGACACGCTAACAAACCACAACAATATCTATGTGGCTTTTGGCGAGGACAGAGACCGAGCAAAATTAAGAGTGTGATACTGCAGTGCCACAGCTAAGGCACAATAACAGTGTAAGATACTGCTATTCATTTCTACCTTCAAATGACGGAGCAATGACAAATCTGGCACGCTTGGAATCCCATCTGACCAGGTGGTGTAATTAGAACTGGTATTACAACTGGTGAAGCCTCAATTGAACCGAGTGCAGTGGAAAAGGGAAAATACAGTGGAAACAGTTAAAGTCGATGCCCCTCGGACTGGCTGGCTCATGTTAACATGTTGACATGACCAAAATGGAAACCAAAAATAGCCATTGCTTGCACTTTTACGTGTGACTTTAGGCCAGAGGACATTAATGAAAATAAATGTCTTGTTTGTTGACACCAGGACTTGATGAGTTGGTCAACGTAGGCAGGTTGTTGACGTAGCCCCTTATCATATCGAGATTATTTTATTGTTGCTAAACGCGTCAAATAGTCAGTCCCAAAGTAAATGTGAAGGTGTTATTGAACCATTTGGGGTTGCATGGCTATAAGCTCTTTTGAAAGTTAACAAGCTACATTTTTCTTCCTATCAGTGAATACGTATATGTCTAAGTCAGGGCTATATTTAACTACATAATGAAGAGGGACGCATTTTCAAGAGTCAAAGGGCTCAGGGGCCAGACATCAAAATTTGAATGTTTCGTCAGAGAGTGTGTCACAGGTTATATTCCTTTGAGACTGTGTTTATTTAATTATTAGATAAGCACATCAGCTTTCACACTGCACCGTCAATAAGTTCATTATTCTGCCCTTGCTACTCGATTCCAGCGTGTGCAGCTAGACAGAAGCTCCAGGAGTTTTGTTAAGGATTGATGTTCCTTCTTTTGAATTCTTTTTTTCCTGTTTTATTTATTTTTTTACATGTCTTCCTTCTTTTAGGTTTTTTTAGACTGAAAATAAACATAAAATAAGCATTACCAAAGTATAAAGTCAATTTTGAATTTTACATATATAATGCCCATTGTGTATTTTGCATAAATAAAATAGGTTTAATGTTGTTAATACATTCACACAAGGTACAAGGTGTAGCGCTATTGCCCTCTACCAGTCAAATTTAGCACTACGTGCATGATTGCCCAGAGTTACTCTCAGACAAAAAAACACCACGACCACGAATACAAGAGACATCACAAAGTCAGCATTTTCAATACAAGACAAATTATATATATTTATGCTCAATATTAATTTACAAATATTTGACTAAGTTTCACGATGAAGCTTACACGTGTGGATTTCCTATCGTTGTTGCTGCTTATCTAGATTGTGTCCGTCGCAGAACATTCATACTTTGTTGTTTCTTGAGAACTGTGTGGGCATTAAGGGCGCCGCCCTCAACTGGTTCCGGTCGTACCTAACCGACAGGAGTTTTTGTGTAAAAGTAGACAGTTTTATGTCGTCCACAGCTCCTTTACCACATGGGGTCCCCCAGGGCTCAATCCTTGCCCCAATTTTATTTGCGCTTTACCTTCTCCCCCTTGGTTCTATTTTTAGGAAGTACAGTATTGCATTTCATTTTTATGCCGATGATTGCCAGATTTATTTTCCCATGGCACAAAATAACACGGTTCAACGTCTTATTGACTGCCTGCACGACATCAAAGTCTGGCTTTCAGCTAACTTCCTGAGCCTAAATGAAGATAAAACAGAAGTTATGTTGTTCGGTCCAAGTCGCTCTCCCTCCCCCAACGTTGACCTCGGCACTCTGACCCCGTATCTAAGCGACTCTGTCACAAACCTGGGGGTAAAGTTTGACTCAGATTTTAAATTCGAAAAACAAATCAGCAGCGTCGTTCAAAAAAGCTTTTATCAATTACGCCAAATAGCGAAAGTGAAACCGCTTCTATCAAGACATGATCTTGAGAAATTAATCCACGCTTTTATCTCGACTCGTCTTGATTATTGTAATGCCCTGTATGTTGGCATTAGCCAGGCCTCCCTGGCCCGCCTGCAGCTCGTGCAGAACTCTGCTGCTCGTCTGCTAACACAGACCCGCAGACGTGAGCACATCACCCCTATTTTAGCGTCCCTTCACTGGCTCCCTGTGCGTTACCGAATACATTTTAAACTCCTTTTATTTGTTTTTAAATGTCTAAACAACCTCGCGCCAACCTATCTCTCCGACCTCCTTCAGCCTTACTGCCCCACCCGATCCTTAAGATCAGCCGATCAGCTGCTGTTGCCGGTCCCTGACACAAGGCTGAAGCTTAGAGGTGACAGAGCTTTCGCCGTTGCTGCTCCCAAGCTCTGGAACGACCTACCCCTGAGTGTTAGACGATCCTCTCTTCCTGTTTTTAAATCTCTCTTAAAAACATACTTTTATTCCATGGCTTTTAACACTGAGTGATATCCATCCTGCAATGGCGCCCCATAATACAACTGCTGTGATCCTGTTTTTATGTTTTTTATTAATTCTATTTTAATTATTTATTTTTTATCGTGTTCTGTTTGTGTTGTGTTGTGTTTGCTCGGTACTCGTTTTATCTTTTAACCTGCTCATTGTACAGCACTTTGGCTACCCCTGTGGTAAATTTTAAATGTGCTCTATAAATAAAGTTGATTTGATTTGATTTGATTTGTTCAGTCGTTAAAAGTCAGATTTTTGCAATTAATTTAGATTTTTTTTCATGGTTGAATGAGTAGTCTTCCTCTATTCCTCCACTGCGATTTCATTGTGACAGATAAGGTCCTGAGTAGTCTTGGGTTCAATCCCGGGCTCGGGATCTTTCTGTGTGGAGTTTGCATGTTCTCCCCGTGACTGCGTGGGTTCCCTCCGGGTACTCCGGCTTCCTCCCACCTCCAAAGACATGCACCTGGGGATAAGTTGATTGGCAACACTAAATTGGCCCTAGTGTGTGGATGTGAGTGTGAATGTTGTCTGTCTATCTGTGTTGGCCCTGCGATGAGGTGGCGACTTGTCCAGGGTGTACCCCGCCTTCCGCCCGATTGTAGCTGAGATAGGCTCCAGCGCCCCCCGCGACCCCAAAGGAAATAAGCGGTAGGAAATGGATGGATGGATATGCCTCGCTGTTGCCACCTGCGGGGTGGCGGGAGTACTGCATGCATGAGCAATCCTCGTATGAATGGTTTTATCAAGCCTATTTGGGTGATGTTCGGCGGGCCAAATGAAACGCTTTAGCAGGCCGGATGTGGCCCGCGGGCTGCCAGTTGAATAGCGTTGGTCTAAGTACTACTGATACTGAGTAATAAGAGTTTTGAGTACACTGAAAAGGAGGATCTATTTAGTGTGCCTATATTTTTTCCTAAACATTGCGAAAATCTGTTTGAAATGAGAATCATGTTGAATCGAGAATCAATTCTTTAATACAACTGTCTGAATCAAAATGAATCTTGAGTTTTGTAAGATAACATCCCTATTTGTTTTTGACTAGTCCAACATTTGTTTTCACACGGCCTGCAGTTATAATTGTATCTTGGAATGATATTAAGTCGAAAAGCAGTGAAACAGTGTTCATTTTGGCAGCAGTTTTTAATTTAGTCTTAGTCATAGACTTTTGAAGAAAATGTATTTTAGTCATCTAAATTGATTTGGTTTTAGTCTACTAAATTCCTGAACATTTTAGTCCACTAAAATATAAAGGATAACGCACTTATATTAAGGTTATTAAAATTACTGTAGAACTTAATAAATCAACTCTGCATAACTTAGCATATACAGATGCATTTCAATAACCTTGAATATGGTGCATCACATTATTTCAGAATTTATTCAGACTAAGAGACTAATTAAAGCCTCCAAATGGTTTTCTGTTAAAGGAGCCATATGTAATAATTTAATGTCAAGTCATCATTAAATGGCCCTGATATGTCAAAAGGCATTAATAAATCATGTTATTTTCGAATACCTGATAACGGTAGTTTAACCGGGATATGCTCATTTCAAAATTAGATTTACAGCCCCGAAATCTTGTTATTGTTTTCATTTCAATGCCCCGCCTTCCACCGTTTGACAAATTAAAAAGTCTGTGAGTGTGTCACATCCAGGTTGCCAGTTACACACCACCCTCTTTGTCGAGCTACTGCCACTGGTAAAGTTACTAAACATGTCAGACCTTAGTAAATCTAAAAGGCGTCGTTACGATTCTCAACTTATTCATGACAAAGCTGACAAAGATGGAGGCGATTGAAGGCGTAGAAGATTATTTTATCTGACGCCAAACTTGATAGGTAAATAAGGCATTTACGTTTTCTTATTACTTGTAATAAATGGAAATGGACATTTGGTATGTAAACTATATTGTCCAATACAGTCATGTTGTTACAATTTCGCTGCGCTTGTTGAGGGATGACAGGTCTGGACGGTAGAAAGAAACCTGATTGCCCCTTCAACGGGGGATGCTTACAAACATCAGTTGTCTACCAATCTAAGGTAATACGCAAGGACATTAACACATCCGACACATATGTAGGATTAACCGAGGGTGAATTCAAAACCAGATGGAACAACCACAAGGCTTCTTTCAGGAACAAAAACCTGCGAAATACCACAGAACTCAGCAAACACATTTGGGACCTCAAAGACAATAATGTTGAATATTCAATAACATGGCAAATTCTTGCATCCAGCACACCTTACAATGTATGTGGTAATAAAAGATGCAACCTATGCTTGAAAGAGAAACTGTTTATTATCTACCGTCCAGACCTGTCATCCCTCAACAAGCGCAGCGAAATTGTAACAACATGCCGCCATAGACGGAAACACCTCCTAGGTAACACATGAACCAATCACCACGCCCCTAGGCCAGCCTGTACCCACCCACTCTGTGCCCTATATAAACCATGGTATGCGAATGCTCCCATTAAAATCTCCTGACGATTGAGGGTACCCCCCTCATGAAACAGGCCTGTAGAGATGAAATAGTCTTGTGATTTTTTTTCCCCACACATACATATATATATATATATATATATACATATATATATATATATATATATATATATATATATATATATATATATATATATATATATATATATATATATAAATAATTGTATTGTTGTCTACCGTGGCAAAAGGGGAAGTGCGTCCATGTCTTCGTTTTCTCTTTTTCCCAGTGTAGGATATACTGTATATTGTATTGACATCTTGTATTGCGCCTTCTTTTCTGGTTGAAAAGTCAAGACAGTGTCCATTTTAAAGACGCTGGTTCTGATTGGATAACATTTGTGCTTTTCCACCCACCCCTCTCCCACTTGCAACTGTGATTGGCTATTTTCTCCCACCCACCTACAGACAAAAATAAATATGATTGGATTTGGTCTCTGTCAATGTTTCCGTATCATTTTTTTTTTTCGTTAACTAAATTGTCAATTAATTTTGTCATTGTTTTAGTTAATGTGCTTTTGTTTTAATTCGTTATCGTCCTAATTTTGTCAAGGGGTAAATAGGTCGTTGTTAATAACAAAGACGAAAATTTTTAGTCAACAAAATTAACACTGCAGTGAAATAAGCTTTGCCATGACATAACACGCCTGCGTCAAATCCTGGTTTTGTCACGTAAACAAATGGCAAGGTGTTGAAGCAGGTTCCACTGTACTATTATTATGTGAGTCTTTGGCCTCTAAGAGCTCAGGTATCATTAACCCCTCCAACGTTCCTCACCAACACTAAAGAACTCATCTTCCAGCAATGCAGTGACCTCGGACTCTAGGGGAATGGGATCACACAGAAGGACATCCTTCGCTGCCACCTCGCACTCGTAGCCGTCATCAAACCGCAGGCGGAATCTGCCCTCCCCAGGATCTTTCACAATGCGGCCCGAATAGAAGTAACCATTGGAAGACCACTTGGCCACCACTCGCAATCCCACAAAGCTACTTCGAGCCATGTTTGCTTCCTCTGGGGACGAGCGGAGAGCGTCGGCGTGGCAGGGGATGTCAGCGTCTCTGGGGCTGACTAGGAGCCTCGTGGAGCGTACGCGGGTGTAATGTTCATCCTCTGAGGAGGACAGATGAGCACCTAGCCGAGGCAAGGAGCTAGCATCTCCTCCCCTAAAAGAGTGAGAAGGTTTGATCAAACATCCTGTTGAAACTGATGATGGAAACACAGCAAACATGAATTCAATTAGTGAGAAGAAAAAAGGTGTAGTGTTAAGATTCCAGAAGTAATGTAGTTTCCCTCACTTTGTTTTAACAGTGTTTGTAGGTTCTTTGCATGCATGGCGAGCCTCAGAGAGGACTCACCTGGACGGGGGTCGGCCACGTCTAGCCCGTCCTCTGGGGGTGAGCGTAACTACAGCCTCGGACCCATGGGTACCATAACCTCTGTCATTTCTGATTACTGCCCCTGCCCCTTGACCCCTATGACCCCTCTGTTTCTGTCCACCTCCCCTTCTGGGACTGCAGACACACAGAGGGGACGATGGAGCCAGTTAGGTTGTGGCAGGCATCAATCTGGGTCTACTCAAATTCAGACCCCATCAAAATAGGAGTGATGAGTGGACCCAGATTGATGTCTGGGAACAGCGATCAATAAATCATGAAAGATTAGGGTTAGTCAAAGAAGAAGTGACACAAGAAAAGATTAAGATTGGCTGACACTATGCAAGAGAAAATATATTGGAACCCGTTTAAGTCGATTGTCTGCTAATGTCAGCCTCAGATTGGCTGACATTAGCAGTTACAGACCAAAAATAGCTTTGACCATGATTCCGTACATGCGCAAATCTCTCTTCTCCAGTTCCTAACGAAATCTAAAAAAATTTAAATGTGTGCATTTGCTGTGGTAAAATTCAGGTTAATAAAGCCATGCTTTTATTTTGAGGTGTACATTTTAATGCTATGTTCCTCATGTGAAAAACCACTAAGTTCTATCTTTTGTCTTGTTTATTGAGTACTCACACATGACAGATGTGGTAAAGGACCAGAAAAAAATAAGTCTGTTGGGAAATAAGAAAGGATCTCTGATCATATGCCAGAACTTTGAAGAAAAATAAATGATACTTCCTTTCCTGTTTCCCCTCTCAACATCCACCTCCTCTTTTAAGCAATAATGATGAAAGTGAAAATAAAAAGCCAGACTTTTTGTAGGATTTTTTTTGTCAACCACGTATGTCAACCTCGACTTGAGTGGGCACATTTTAGGGCTTGGTGCGTTGGTCGACATAAACGGGTTCTACTGTACAAGACGATGATGATGTGCAGAGCGGCGACGGAGAAGTACCTGATGGATTTGGCGCCTCGGCTGGGGGGCATGACAAACTCTGGCCTAAGGAGGCCTGTGGTGCTGCTAGCTCCTCCAGAACTGTGTTGCAGGCTGGAGGCCTTGGATGATAGGGAGCTGATGTCGCCAAGATCACCAGAGGTTAAGGAGCTGCTGCCAGTGTGACTTTGGGAAACGTCACTGTCCAACACCTGACAGTCCACCACTGGGTCCTCGTTCTCCTAAGAACAATGACACGCTCATTACAGCCGCCAAGCACAAAATACGTTTTTTCGACTACAGATTTTTTGTTAGTTAGTACAACCGGTTTTACACAAAAAACACCCCACTACCATTGAATCCGACAAAGATTTTTCATAGCTTGTTGTTAAAATAGATTGCATCATAACTTTGCTTCTTTACACATATGCACATGGAGCCTCTTTTATAAGACTGTGAGTTGATTCCAACGTTCAATCACTGCAAATGCACAAACTTCAGAATCTACATACACAATAAAATATTCAGATCTATAAAAGGTGCTCGTACTTGTACACACTCTTTTCATTATAAATCACACCTGCAGTGAATTGTGTGCAGAGGCGTTCCACCCGAGTCTCCTACAATCATCCATAAATGGTCATAGCTACTAGCTCATGAATATGGATTTAAAGTTTAATCAATCAATCTGCATGCATACACGATGATTACCTCCACCAAGTTTTAACTGGTAGTTCTAAACATATTTGTTTTGATTTTCATCTATTTACCAGAAGTGTGGACTCGAGTCACATGACTTGGACTGGAGTCAGACTGGAGTCATGAATTTGATGACTTTAGACTCGACTTGACAAAATGTAAAGAGACTTGCAGCTCGACTTGGACTTTAACATCAATGACTTGTGACTTCACTTGGACTTGAGCCTTTTTGACTTGACATGACTTGCTACTTTCCCCCAAAACCTAAAGATTAAAAAGTTATTCAGGAGCGCTCCGTATCAGCGTGTGTGCTACCTGTCAGTACAACAGCCAATCAAATTAGATCCACGTTGTTTTCATCCCACAGCATTCATCCAATCAAATTGCAGGACAACCAATGAAGAATAGCTCTAAAACAACGCGCCAGTGAGGGAAAATGACGCCAAACATAGTTTCGTTCGGGTATTAAAACTACGACTTGGTCAACAAAAAACGAATTGCAAAAACTTCCAACTTCGTTCGACATTTGAAGATGCACAAAGAACGGTAAGTTTTGAATGTAAGCTAACGTTTATTGGCTAAGTAACGTGACTTTTATTTGCTGTGTAGTTAAATCAGTGAGGCTGTAAACTCACTGCTAACTTTATAACCATAGACATCTTATAAGTAGACGCAACATCGAGCGCTACTGCCTACTGGCGCTGACGAGACGCGGGGCCGCCATCTTGGAGTGGTGATCCGCTCCACTCAGTGCAATTCATTTGGCAGGAGCAATGAACTGTCAGCGCATTTAATTCATCTTACCTCACTGAATACCACTGATTTTCACACGTTTTTTTGTCATACGTGTAGCTATGATAAACGACAGATGTTTTGGCGTGTTTTATTATTCATAGTTTGCTTAACAGTAATAGAATATTCTTATATGCTATAAGTGACCAGACATCCGAGATCAAAACTGGGAATATAATCCCAGAGAAGGGGGAAAAAAAACGGTCAGCTATTTTTAAGTTAAAGAAACAATATGATTAGGTTATATATGCATGCGTATATCTTACATAAACAATGTATGAATACATTAGATATCTATATATATCTTAGGGACCTATAGACTGTATCTCTGTTGCTGCAGCAGCAGAGAGTTTATTCTGTCTTGACACTTTGTATTGATATTTTGTATTACATTCTTCCCTTAAATGATCATGTTTACAGTGATTGATTTATATGTATTTTTGATGTATGTCGCTTTGGATAAAAGCGTCTGCCAAATACTTAAACATAAACATATACAAACACCTGAAAGTCTTTGTATCAGCTTAAACCACCAATCTGTTTCACTGGATTCAGAATAAAACCACATTCTGTCTTACCCAACAATGTTAGTATTTGAATATTGTTACTTGAAGACTTATTCCTGGTTACAATTATACTGTTAAGAAAGTATTGTCTTATATTTTGCCTAAAATGAGAATGCATCATAAGCAGTGGCGGCTGGTGAATTTTGTTTTAGGTGGGCCTGAAAGTTTGTAAACCAAACCCCTGTAGGGAGGTCATCCTCCTAGAAGATTTATTTGTGATTTTCACATACAAATATTGAAGATCTTTGCTCCTTCTCAAGTCTGTGGTAATATTATTTTCGCAAAATAAAACCAATAGCGCGTTAATGTTAAATCTTACTTGTGAAAAGTAATCCCCCGATTCCTATTTTCAAAAGTCCGCTCATTTGAGCAGGAAAACGCTGAACACTAGCCCGGCATCTTTGTTTTCTACCTGTCAACTGTCAATTTAGGCTGCTCGCCGGCTTCTCATCACCACTTCAAGATGGCGGACAAATTTCTCGGTCACAGCAGCCAATGCT
This sequence comes from Nerophis lumbriciformis, assembly GCF_033978685.3. Taxonomy (NCBI): domain Eukaryota; kingdom Metazoa; phylum Chordata; class Actinopteri; order Syngnathiformes; family Syngnathidae; genus Nerophis; species Nerophis lumbriciformis. Next base: position 33,948,806 of record NC_084562.2, read on the forward strand.
GTGTCTACTTATAAGATGTCTATGGTTATAACGTCATTGCAAACACGGCAATATGTTCGCTACCTTATTCATACTTTTTGTCAAGTGATTTTTTTTTAAGCAGGGTTGCATGAGGTACCTACACATAACGTTACATTAGTCAATGTATCACACACAGTAACGTAACGTTAGACGGCAGTCAGCAGTTTTTTCAAATGTGTTTATTCTGTAAAGGAATGAGTTAAATGTTTAACATGACTGGTTAATAGTGCTATTATGAAGTGCAATGTCAGCACTATTTTTTTTTCCCTGCAATTTCAAATGCACTTGTTTTAATAAATAAATACAGCGTTTTAAAAGCATACACAATCTGTGTAAATATATTAGTCAGTGGTTAAAATGACTTGAAAGGACTCGAAACTCAAAATGCAGGACGTGGGACTTGACTTGAGACTTTCCAGTCTTGACTTTGGACTTGACTCGAGACTTGAGGGCAAAGACTTGAGACTTACTTGTGACTTGCAAAACAATGACTTGGTCCCACCTCTGCTGTTTACTCACTTTTGAGTCATGCATAATGGACAATTACACTAATTTGACTTACTCCATTATATCACATCACGCAAGCCCACTAGCCCCACAAATAGTAGCTCTCAATGGAACCATCAATCCATGTGCTCTAGAATATGAATGGCACTGTGTAATTGCTGCTCTCTACACAAATCCAAAGGAGACAACATCAGCCATGAATAAGCCATTCATAGTTTATATGTTTGCCAAAAACGTTGTCTTTTAAACGGTCTTCTTCTAAATAAAGACAAGCGAAAGCAAATAAGAAGACGCATCTGCCTTACGTCACTGCTGGAAAACGGTGAGGGTTGATGATGTAGCAAGACTTGCAATACTTTGTCATCGCACGAGATTCTACAGCCAAGGGGGATAGTCAAGTAGAAGAAAGAAGGGGAGGAGGGAGAACTCGAATTGATCCTATATATATGACCAAACTAAACACACACGCTAATGTTGATTAGCCTGTTGTTGTGCTTTAACTATGGGCGCCACAGAATTACACATCACTATCTCCATTTGGCTGCAGCAATAATTTTTCGTGCAAGCATTGCTCCTCAATTTTTTTTTAGCATATCTACTTCTGACTGATGCAGCCAATGTGGCTTGGTTTTTGTTGTTTGCAACGTGGAATACCAACAATTAAGGCAATTAGGGCAGAGTGTGTACTGTGCAGTGGGAATCTGGCATGTGTCAGTCACATGATTGACAGGTGATCAGCCTGGGTCTACCCCAGTTCTCACCTTAAGTCAGCTGGGCTTGCCTGTGATCAGCACAGGATAAGCAGTATCGGAAAAAAAAACAGAATGGAATGGGAACGGAAGACTGGTATAATTTAAATGAAATTGCATTATTTGTTTTGGCGAGTTTCAGTCAAAGTAGTTCAGGGACTTCTTTTGAAAAGTGAACATACAGTTTACTGACAGTCAAAACTACTGAAATGGCCTGAAGGTAAAACTTTTGCATCTATAAAAAATGAGGCATTATGTTCAAAGAAATTACATTTTTTGATTACCTCTGTGACTTTGCGGTCCACCTCTTTGCCATCCTCATAATAGACATCGGTAATGATCCGTGTGATGGTGGTTCGTACTTCCTGGATGGTGCGCACATGCCTACGATGGGAGGGGCCACCAGTTCTTTTCAAGGGAGGGTTCTGGGATTAGTGGAAAGGACACTGTTAACTTCTAGTTACGACAATGCATTTGCCGCTTTATTTATAAATGTTAAACCGCACGGTGGTCGAGTGGTTAGCATGTTAATCGCACAGTCCAAAGATCTGGTTTTAATTCTAAGTTTGGACATCTCTGTGGAGTTTGCATAATAGGATCCTAACTTAAAATGTGTTAGCATTCGCCGGGTACTTTGGCTTCCTCCTACATTCAAGAAATATGCAGGTCAGGTTAATTGAAGACTCTAAATTGTCCACAAGTATGATTGTGAGTGTTAATAGTGGTATGTCTATACGCGTATGCCCCGCAATTGGCTGGCAACCAGTCTAGGTTGTCTCCACCTCTTGCCCAAAGTCAGCTGGGATAGATTCCAGCTTAGCCCAGCGACCCTAATGGGGATAAGCGGTATAGAAGAAGGCATGATATTTATACATGTTATTATATATATATGTTCATAACTAAATTAATGCTTTAAACAACCACAAGTCATTGAAATAATTCAACATTCGATACATTTTAATACCAGAATTTAAACCAAAGGCTTAAATGTGTACAATGATTTAACAACCTTGCTGGATGGGCTGGCAGCAATGGTGTTGTCTAAAGACTGCTTGGAGACGTCCTTCTGGTTTGGGGTGGAAAGTTCTGTTCCATTCTGCTCCTGGCCTTGTGGTTCTATTGCAACTTCCAGTGGTGCTGCCAACACTTCCTGTTGTGAAGCCTCTGAGTGGCTTTTAGAGAGTCTGGTGCATCCTTGCATTGAAGTCTGAGAGGTTCTCTGTGGTGATGCAAACAGCTCCCCTCTAGAGAGGTAAGAAAAAACATTAGAGAACCTAAGAAATTATAAATTAATGGCAAGCAGCTTTTGAGCCAGTTCACATATCACTCCATTTCGGCAAAAAAAACATCCTGACTTAGATTTAATAGATTAATGGGGTGACCAGGAGTAGGATGTGCAAGAGAAATGTCCATGCTATTTGATAGATACCGTAAAGCCTGTTCAAGTCAAGTCGGCATCCCCAGAAATGGCTGACTCACGTCGACTATAGTTCACAATACAACACATTACAACATAAACAGACTGATTTTTCATCAATAGACAAATGTAAACGAAAAAACGTTTAATTTTCTTCAAAATGTTCCAAGCACATACCTGTATATGCAAGCGGTGCTAAAAATAATAGGGATGCATGATATTATCGGTGGTCAATAATTATTGACCGATAATGCTTAACAATTTGGTTCTTTATCAGTTCTCTTGTAAATTTTTATTTGGATAAAAAGATAACAAAAAGGTGGATTAGCCTAAATGTTATTTAATTTAGAGCTAACATGACCATACAAAGTCACTCGTGAGGTCTTAAAAGGCACAAACTATTTTGAAAATAAATAAATAAAACATTATGTAGAATTTAACAAAAGAAAACATGCGGAAATTACATAAGAATGTAACATTTCGTTACATTTTAAAACTTTTAAGAATCTTTGTCATCTGCCAAGAAAAAATACTGTGCAATATACCGTGCTAAGGTTTGTTTAATAATGACATAGGCTCATAACATGCAACAAAATATATGTCAAGCCTTCTTTTGATATAATTTTGATGATTATAACTTACATCTTATGAAAACCTAGAATTTAAAATCTCAGAAAATGTGTGGTTTTCAAAAACTGTAAGCAATGATCATCAAACTTATAATAAATAAAGGCTTGACATATCTCACTTTGCATGTAATGAGTGTATATAACCTATTAGTTTCACATTTGAAGTGGAGTTGCAAACATAAATGAACTTTTCCACCTGTATGAGTGAAAATGTTGGGAGGAAAAACATGCAACTTTTCTGACTGTATTACAATTGAACATACACCTACGGAAAAAAGGAGCATCTACGGGGCAATTGTTTGTAAGCTTTTGACCATAAACTTAGTCATTGCTCTGTGACATTCGTCGTTCCTGGCCAAGTGGTACTCTTCCCTGCTGCAATGAAAGATAGCGGCAGACATGAACTGGAGTTATTACTGCCCGCTTTTAAAGCAGTCAGAATATTTATTGTCATGCTCATCTAAATGAGAAGGCATTCATTTAAATTTAACAGGTAATGGCGCTAACATTATAGGAGCTATTTGTACCTTACAACAGATGACTGCTGCTGCCTGGGATGAGATCGGCGCAGTTCAAAAACACAACATTCATTGCATGCTGTATGTAGAAATGTTTCAGCATATTTTGCTCGTATGTCCTCCTCTTGATGAAATAGCTACTTTGGAATTAGTACAAGTAGCGCTGTTTTCTTGTAAAATATCGGCAAACTTCGGAGCGCTTCGTCCTCCGGTGCCGCCATGTACACTACTGTTCAAAAGTTTGGGGTCACATTGAAATGTCCTTATTTTTGAAGGAAAAGCACTGTACTTTTCAATGAAGATAACTTTAAACTAGTCTTAACTTTAAAGAAATACACTCTATACATTGCTAGTGTGGTAAATGACTTTTTCTAGCTGCAAATGTCTGGTTTTTGGTGCAATATCTACATAGGTGTATAGAGGCCCATTTCCAGCAACTATCACTCCAGTGTTCTAATGGTACAATGTGTTTGCTCATTGGCTCAGAAGGCTAATTGATGATTAGAAAACCCTTGTGCAATCATGTTCACACATCTGAAAACAGTTTAGCTCGGGACAGAAGCTACAAAACTGACCTTCCTTTGAGCAGATTGAGTTTCTGGACCACCACATTTGTGGGGTCAATTAAACGCTCAAAATGGCCAGAAAAAGTGAACTTTCATCTGAAACTCGACAGTCTATTCTTGTTCTTAGAAATGAAGGCTATTCCATGCGAGAAATTGCTAAGAAATTGAAGATTTCCTACAACGGTGTGTACTACTCCCTTCAGAGGACAGCACAAACAGGCTCTAACCAGAGTAGAAAAAGAAGTGGGAGGCTGCGTTGCACAACTGAGCAAGAAGATAAGTACATTAGAGTCTCTAGTTTGAGAAACAGACGCCTCACAGGTCCCCAACTGGCATCTTCGTTAAATAGTGCCCGCAAAACACCAGTGTCAACATCTACAGTGAAGAGGCGGCTGCGGGATTCTGGGCTTCATGGCTGAGTGGCAAAGAAAAAGCCATATCTGAGACTGGCCAATGAAAGAAAAAGATTAAGATGGGCAAAAGAACACAGACATTGGACAGAGGAAGACTGGAAAAAAGTGTTGTGGACGGATGAATCCAAGTTTGAGGTGTTTGGATCACAAAGAAGAAGGTTTGTGAGACACAGAACAACTGAAAAGATGCTGGAAGAATGCCTGACGCCATCTGTTAAGCATGGTGGAGGTCATGTGATGGTCTGGGGTTGCTTTGGTGCTGGTAAGGTGGGAGATTTGTACAGGGTTAAAGGGATTCTGAATAAGGAAGGCTATCACTCCGTTTTGCAACGCCATTCCATACCCAGTGGACAGCGCTTGATTGGAGCCAATTTCATCCTACAACAGGACAATGACCCAAAACACACCTCCAAATTGTGCAAGAACTATTTAGAGAAGAAGCAGGCAGCTGGGATTCTATCGGTAATGGAGTGGCCAGCGCAGTCACCAGATCTGAACCCCATTGAGCTGTTGTGGGAGCAGCTTGACCGTATGGTACGCAAGAAGTGCTCATCCAACCAATCCAACTTGTGGGAGCTGCTTCTAGAAGCGTGGGGTGCAATTTCTCCAGATTACCTCAACAAATTAACAGCTAGAATGCCAAAGGTCTGCAATGCTGTAATTGCTGCAAATGGAGGATTCTTTGACGAAAGCAAAGTTTGATGTAAAAACAATCTTTTTTCAAATACAAATCATTATTTCTAACTTTGTCAATGTCTTGACTCTATTTTCTATTCATTTCACAACGTATGGTGGTGAATAAGTGTGACTTTTCATGGAAAACACAAAATTGTTTGGGTGACCCCAAACTTTTGAACGGTAGTGTAGCTCTCTTGATGCTTTCTGGCATCACTACGCACATTGCATGATGACGTCATTCTGACCAGGAAGAACCGTTAACAAAATGGCAAGCGATTACAAGGAATTAAAACAGTGGGAACCGGTTCTGAACAAGAAACGGTTTTCGGTTCTTGTCCCTACTAACGACTATAATGTCTAACTTTACGCCGTGTGCCGGTGCATCTTCAAATCTCCATTAGGACATGTGTGTGTGTAGAGTGTGCAAGTTGTCCCGTGTGTGTGGGTTCTCTCCGGGTACTGGGGATTCCTCCCACATTCCAAAAATATGTATCTTCGGTTCACTGGATACTGTAAAGTGTCCATAGCTGTGAATGTGATTGATTTTTTCTCTCTGTGTCCTTGTATTAGCCCTGCTAATTTTCGTTAGCATGTCAAGGAGCTAGTCCATTGTACGTTAGCGTTAACAATGCTGTACAGTGCGACAAATTTACTCGCAAATGCGCTTAAAAATAGACCTTGCGACTGAAAAAAAAAAACGTCACATGTGGGAAAAGGGATTTCAACCCATCCATCCATCCATTTTCTACCGCTTGTCCCTTTTTGGGGATCAACCCTTTCATTGTATTTCGCTCTTAAAATAAATACATCCAAATTTGATAAAACTAGTAACATTTTCACCCATTTGTATAGCATGTTTGAAATAAATTTAAACCATACCCAAATAGACAAGCAATTGATCACTCGCGCAGAGAGCTGTGTGTTTCAATTTCTCATTTGCTTTCTGTATTGTGTGCATGGGAGCAACCGCATTAACTTAAGGAAACATCTTTGTTTTTGACTTGATTTGTAGACTAATTTGCAGTTTTACATAATTGCTTTTTTTCCCTTTTTTTTTTCTCTAAAGTATAGGGATCTAAAAGTATCACGACGAGTCATAGTCACAAAGTTGGCAACATCAATCACTCCTGCTTGAGCGAGGGCAAAGACGTAGCGCCAAATCTATATCCATCCATCCATTTTCTACCGCTTATTCCCTTTAGGGGTTGCGGGGGGCGCTGGAGCCTATCTCAGCTACAATCGGGCGGAAGGCGGGGTACACCCTGGACAAGTCGCCACCTCATCGCAGGGCCAACACAGATAGACAGATAACATTCACACTCACATTCACACAAAAAAATGATTTTCAAGGTAAAAAAAATTTTTCAAGGTACATTTTTTTTTTCAAGGTTAAAAATGATTTTCAAGGTAAAAAATGATTTTCTAGGTAAAAAGAATTTTTAAGGTAAATTTGTTTTTTCAAGGTAAAAAATGATTATCAAGGTAAAAAATGATTTTCAAGGTAAAAAAAAATTTTCAAGGTAAAAAATATTTTTCAAGGTAAAAAATGATTTTCAAGGTAAAAAAAATTTTTCAAGGTGAATTTTTTTTTTCAAGGTTAAAAATGATTTTCAAGGTAAAAAATGATTTTCAAGGTAATTTTTTTTTCAAGGTAACATTTTTTTTCAAGATAAAAAATGATTTTCAAGGTAAAAATATGTGGCATTTAAAATGTGTTTGTGGCGGGCTGCCACAAATAAATTAATAGTACACAGTAGCTTCCGATCAGCTTGTTAATAGAAATATTTAATCATACGATTGCAGGGCAACAACTTTATGTAGTGGCCGTATATTTTAATGGCAATAGGGAGTTAAATCTGTTGTTTGCAAAGTGTACCTAACAAAATGGAAGGTAAATATTTATTGTTGAAACATTCCAAAAGGAAATTAGGATGTGAGCTTGTCTGTGTGGTTTCCCCAAAAATCACAATTCTTTTGGTAAGGTAACACATACTGTGAGAAACTCATAGACGCTTACCTCACAAGTGTGCCGTTGCCTCCAGGAAGATGGCTGTCATCCTCTGCCTCCTGCTGTCGGTGCGCCTGCCTGACACGACTGAACACGGATGGACTGCTGGGACAAAACAGATCTGTTGTTTAACAAAGACATTAAACCAGCTTGACATACTTACAAGTTATAAATTAAATTGATCACATCAGGTAGTGTTTTGATTGAAAAAGAAATACAGCAGTGCTAACAGTAACAATTTCAATGACTTTCAATGTGTGCAGTAGCTACTTTAGCCACAAAATTAGGCACACAAGCACATTCTAATGATATTCAATTCAAGAGTTAAATCAAAATATATATTTTTGCTTAAGGTTTGATTAGTTTAACTATTACGCTTGTATATAATGTAGGATATTCAGTTGCGATCAAAAGTTTATGTACACTCTGTGGTTTTAATGATTTATTTGAGCTGTCAATGGTGGAATGATTGAACATCTTCAAAAAATGTTTAAATCAAGAATTAGGTGCATACATTTCCTCATATTTACACAGGATCAACATTATACATATAAGCTTAAATATATACAACAGTCACCTACATCTTCTAATAAGTGATTCTGAAGGATCCAGACTGTCTTCTGATTTGACAAGGCCAAGCCCCATTAACTTCTTGCAAGTCATCATGATTGACTGCAGCTGTTAGTATCGCTTTGGCAGCGTAAAATAATTATTTTGACAGCACTTATTGGATCAACCGATTCTCAGAACTCCTTTGTGCAGCTTTTGTCTTTTACTTCCTCTCTTTTCCCTCATAAACTATGCACTTCGGTGGCATTCTAAACAATAAAACACAATCCCAATAGGAGTATTTCAGACTCACAGTAAATATGTACCGACACAATAAGACATACAGATTAGTCGTACTGCATGACTAACCTGCCAAACAGAACAGGTACAAAAATGGGATGTTCACTGCCCACAGAAAAACAGATTTACATCATCATGGAGTACATGAGGACGAATCAAGGTGAGTTCAAACCTAAAAACACTACAGCAGGGATCTCAAACGTACTTGCACAGGGGATCAAAATTCTAAGCACATGAGAAACAGGATGAATTGACCAAACACATCCCACTGCCACGTTTGTGTGCATGCATGTGACTCTGTGTAAGTGTGCATTAATTTGAAAGTGGAGTGGAGGAAATGTGCCTCTGTGTTCGTTTGTTCTTGCTTGCTTCCGGCAGTCTAAGCGTCTGTAAATGCATTGTGACTGGTGACCGTGGGGAAAAAAGAGGCTGATATACTATTGGAAAGAACTGCTTTGTGTGCATGCTGAGACCATGGCCGTAACTACCATTGATGACAGGAGTTGTGTCCTCTGTGTTTTAGTAAGTTACAAAAAGAAGATATGACTGACTGCAAATGCACTACCGTATTTTCCGCACTATAAGGCGCACCTAAAAACCACAAATTTTCTCAAAAGCTGACAGTGCGCCTTATAACCCGGTGCGCTTTATATATGGATAAATATTAAGATTCATTTTCATAAAGTTTAGGTCTCGCAACTACGGTAAACAGCCGCCATCTTTTTTCCCCGTAGAAGAAGCGCGCGGTGCATGCTGGGATATGTGACGTTTCATTTCCATTTGTGTGTTTATGTAAAGACCCCAAAATGGCTCCTATTAAGTGTGTTGTCTGTCTAATTATAAATAATGCAGACGAGGCGTGTTAACTGAGTTCTCAACGTTTACTCACAGCGTGCTCATAACCACATTCTAACTGCCAGCATACAACGCTTCTCAGGGCTACCGCGCATGCTCGTAACTATCGTTGCATGCTGGGTAGTGTAGTTGTTATATTTGCTAGCTCATAACAGCACATTGAGAGACACGCTTACGCGCTTAATTCAATACTCGCCGTCATTCCGGGTGGATTGACAAAAGACCTCCAGCCGCTAGATATTGGTGTCAACAGGGCATTCGAAGCTAGACTGCTAACTGCGTGGGAACAATGGATGACAGAAGGCGAACACACCTTCACTAAGACGAGGAGGCAGCGCCAGACGACGCCAACATCTGCCAGTGGATCGTAAATTTGCCCAACTTTTCACTTCGGACACCGAAGACGAAGGATTTACGAATGAAGAATAACTTCAGAAAGTGAGCGCTATGTTTATTTTGTGTGTTGTGACATTAACGTTCGAGCAACATTATGTTGCTATTGCTCTGCACTATTTTGAATTTTACTATGTTTGTGATTGCACATTTGCGTACATTTTGGGAGTGAACAGAGTTGTTAGAACGCTGGTTTTTAATATATTATTAAAGTTTGACTGACCTATCTGACTGTTTTTTTGACATTCCCTTTAGCGCAGCGTAGGCGCGGCTTATAGTCCGGGGCGGCTTATTGGTGGACAAAGTTATGAAATATGCCATTCATTGAAGGTGCGGCTAATAATCCGGTGCGCCTTATAGTGCGGAAAATACGGTATGTTAAGGACTTTGTGTGCGATGTACATCACCATGTGGTGGATCATCCTTTCTCAATATACGATATTTGGTCATCCACAGCTGGCTACAACTCCAGAAAACAACGTAACGCAATGAAGTCCACTTTTACTTTAAACACCATTCGATTCGAAATGCGCTGTCAACATAAAGTAAACATTAAATTATACTGACGTAACTAATGTTGGTTTCACCTGAGAGATATTGATGTGAAACACTGTTGGTATAATACCTGCCCTAAACGCATAATGCACTTTGCGTAAGGCTTCGCGATTCGTGGAGGGGTGGGGTGTTTTTTTTGTTTGTTTTGTATGCAGAAGTACATGCCAAATGAATATTTTTGAATGACAAGGCCCTTCATATAAAATGTCCCCCCCAACGTATTCCTGGCTTTGTTATGCTCTGTCCCTGATTAGAATATGGCGACAGATTTCCCCCTTTTCCTTCCGGCGGCTCTCGTGGTGCGCCTCATTAGTACTTATGTTTCAAAGCAGAAGGTCTTGGGCCCTGTTGGAGTTGAAATTATAACAAGGTTTTGAAATTTCTGTTTTAATGATGTTAAAATTGTTTAATACGCTAAACTTTTCAGCATATTGATAAAAGTGGATTGTTACAAAATGATGCTGATTGTCAAAGATAGATTAGGGGTGCCCATTAGGTCAATCGCGAGCTACTGGTCGATCGCGGAAAAATAGACCTAAAAATTAGCAATCATCAGTCTTCCCTATGACGTCACTTTCGTCACATGACTGACATTGACAGCACCTGAGGATTTTGTGAGATGACGCTGGATTCTGCAAGCTCACTATTAAGAAAAAAAACAACCAGCAGGAAGGCGAGAAACACTTTTTATTTAAACGGACTCTCGCGCTTTACCTGCTGTCAAAAGCCTGAATACCGACCGCACAGTTTCTGTCTTTACAACAAAGGCGCTCCTCCATCCTGCCAGCGCTGACAAAATAAGAGTGTCAGAAAGCTAGTGCACACAAGACAGCAAGCTACAGAGTTTGCCGTCAATGTCTTTATTTCTTGTAAAGTGTATAAAAATAAGTATGGAAGCTGGACAAATAAGAAGCCAAAAAACCAACCACTTTCATGAGGTATTGAACAGAAAGGAGGACTTTTTTTTGTCCTCCACAATGTAAATTCGAAAATGTGGAAATTTCTGTGAATCCTGTCTGAATCAAATCATTGCAAGTCATCAATCAGAATCAGTTAATACACAAACTTATATTCTTGTCTTCATGAAAGAAAATAATTTATATGTGTTAAAAACATGCTTTTATTTTTATTAAACACCTTTAACATGTTAATAAAATACGTCTGATTCATAAATAAATAATAGGTTTGGTTCTTTTATGGATATATTATGGGTCTACTGAAAATGTGACCAAATCTGCTGGGTCAAAAGTATACATACAGCAATGTTAATATTTGGTTACATGACCCTTGGCAAGTTTCACTGCAATAAGGCGCTTTTGGTAGCCATCCACAAGCTTCTGGCAAGCTTCTGGTTGAATTGTTGACCACTCCTCTTGACAAAATTGGTGCAGTTCAGCTAAATGTGTTGGTTTTCTGACATGGACTTGTTTCTTCAGCATTGTCAACATGTTCTCAATGAGGTTTAAGTCAGGACTTTGGGAAGCCTTAATTCTAGCCTGATTTAGCCATTCCTTTACCACTTTTGACGTGTGTTAGGGGTCATTGTCCTGTTGGAACACCTAACTGTGCCCAAGACCCAACCTCCGGGCTGATGATTTTAGGTTGTCCTGAAGAATTTGGAGGTAATCCTCCTTTTTCATTATCCCATTTACTCTCTGTAAAGCACCAGTTCCATTGGCAGCAAAACAGGCCCAAAGCATAATACTACTACCACCATGCTTGATGGTAGGAATGGTGTTCCTTGGATTAAAGGCCTCACCTTTTCTCCTCCAAACATATTGCTGGGTATTGTGGCCAAACAGCTCAATTTTTGTTTCATCTGACCACAAAACTTTCCTCCAGAAGGTCTTATCTTTGTCCATGTGCAATGTTAAGGGCACCTTTTCTAGCTCCTTCCTCAGACTACAGAGGTGAGCAGTGCATTCCTGAAAAGGGCTGCTAAGTCACTCAGGGGGCTGCCAAATCCCACTGCTGTTTTGGTTAGTGAGAAGCCTGTGTGTAGGTCTGCAACTACAGCTGCCAGTGTATCCACACCTACTCCTTCGCCGCTAGCCTATCGCCACAGGGCTTAGTATGAAATTCAACTACTTGCGCGTGAAATGGTTTAAAGTGGAGAGAACTTATGCAGCATTGCCCACCAAGCCCATCTTGGTCCAATGGCAAGACAAAGTCAAGACGACTGGGGATGAACCTAGATGCAGAAGCTAACGTAAGCTCAACTAAGTCAAACCCCTGTGGGGTTTCACTCCAATATTTGGAGGGGTTGTTTCCCCTAGCCTTACACTATCCCTCGTACTCACAAGGCAGTGAGGCCATTTGACCCATGACCCATGACTGGGAGTTTGTTGGTGGGAACCAGGGCATATCCACATGCCGATGGGCCTGTATACAACACCTCTGGGGGCAGACTACCTCAGAGTCCCTGATAGATTAGCCCAAGGCGCTCAATAGCCATGTGTCGCCACGGGGGAGGCTCTACCTAGGGCGGCTGTGTACTGGCAGGGACAGACTTACATACTCTGCAATCCCTTTCACATTTTCTGCTAACCAGCGTTGAAAGCGACAAGCCCACAACACACCCTGCAGACACACTCGGCGCATCACAACAACCATTGTCTATGAATGTTCTCATTCATTCAGGTCATTCAATCAATCGCCACTGGACTGTTTGGTTTGTCTTAGAAGACGTTTCGCCGGTCATCCGATTAGGTTTCATCAGTTCATGCTCATAGACTTAGATTGGTCTAGATTGATTTTAGATTGGGACTAGAACTGACCAATCTAAGTCTATGAGCACGAACTGATGAAGCCTATTCGGATGAGCGGCGAAACATCTTCTAAGACAAACCAAACAGTCCAGTTGCGACCGATTGAATGCCCTGAGATCACAACAACCTCTATGACACAACACGTGATAGTCCTACCTCAATGAAAACTTTTGTTATTTTGGAAATTTATAGCATTGCTCAAGGTAATATTATTTACAGTATATAGTGCTAGGATACACATAATTTCAGCCTTTCAAATCTCTTCTTGGACCACCAAATTTTTTACCTCTGTATTTGTCAAATTCTACGGCCGTGGCTGAACGGCATCATTTATCATCATTTTAACTTTTGGGCAAAGGTTACAGTATTTTTATGCACGCAACAGCAGAACCCTGGAGGTTTGTAACTTCAGTTGAGATGTTGCTACAAAAAGGTAATTTCCCTGAGTCTTTTGCAGAATCCGGAAAAGTTAGCAAGTCTGAGCATGCGACTAAGAAGCAAGCATTTTCAAGCATGCCCTGCTGTCAACAACTCATTTCCCTCTCAAAGTTCTTTCATTAATTTGCTATTTTGTAAATTGCCTCTTATTCCTTGATTACTTGTTTACATCAGTTATTCTCATTAGTGGTTTGGCAAATGGCAAGCAGTGACCCAAACTGTGGATCCATCCATCCATCCATTTTCTACCGCTTGGCCCTTTCGGGGTCGCGAGGAGTTTTTTTCAAACTCAAATACTATAGCTTATATAAAATAAAAATATATTTAAGTGCGGTATGAAATTGAGTTAGTGGAAAATAATGTGTTTAGTTCAATGATCATTCAGGAACAAACTCAAAAATTATTTGAACTGTTTTTTTAGTAAAGTACATGTTGTATCTGAGGAGTTGAATCAGAGGAAACAAACAGACAGTGTGATACAAAAAATATTTAGATATAGAGGTCTATTTTTTCTTGGGATTATCTTGGTAGGTAAGTTCATTCTTCCAGTTTAGGCCAATAGTTTTGTCACAGATATTTTGTGCCTGCCTGTGTGTCCGCATTAAGGGTAGAATTTTCAGCACGCAATCTTTAGCTCCAACAGTCCCAGACATTCATTGAAATTGCAGCAAATGTGGTGTTTCAACTTATATCCTAGTGCTGGATATACACTACCGTTCAAAAGTTTGGGGTCACATTGAAATGTCCTTATTTTTGAAGGAAAAGCACTGTACTTTTCAATGAAGATAACTTTAAACTAGTCTTAACTTTAAAGAAATACATTCTATACATTGCTAATGTGGTAAATGACTATTCTAGCTGCAAATGTCTGGTTTTTGGTGCAATATCTACATAGGTGTATAGAGGCCCATTTCCAGCAACTATCACTGCAGTGTTCTAATGGTACAATGTGTTTGCTCATTGGCTCAGAAGGCTAATTGATGATTAGAAAACCCTTGTGCAATCATGTTCACACATCTGAAAACAGTTTAGCTCTTTACAGAAGCTACAAAACTGACCTTCCTTTGAGCAGATTGAGTTTCTGGAGCATCACATTTGTGGGGTCAATTAAACGCTCAAAATGGCCAGAAAAAGAGAACTTTCATCTGAAACTCGACAGTCTAATCTTGTTCTTAGAAATGAAGGCTATTCCATGCGAGAAATTGCTAAGAAATTGAAGATTTCCTACAACGGTGTGTACTACTCCCTTCAGGGGACAGCACAAACAGGCTCTAACCAGAGTAGAAAAAGAAGTGGGAGGCGGCGTTGCACAACTGAGCAAGAAGATAAGTACATTAGAGTCTCTAGTTTGAGAAACAGACGCCTCACAGGTCCCCAACTGGCATCTTCATTAAAGAGTACCCGCAAAACACCAGTGTCAACATCTACAGTGAAGAGGTGGCTGCGGGATTCTGGGCTTCATGGCAGAGTGGCAAAGAAAAAGCCATATCTGAGACTGGCCAATGAAAGAAAAAGATTAAGATGGGCAAAAGAACACAGACTTTGGACAGAGGAAGTCTGGAAAAAAGTGTTGTGAACGGATAAATCCAAGTTTGAGGTGTTTAGATCACAAAGAAGAACGTTTGTGAGACGCAGAACAACTGAAAAGATGCTAGAAGAATGCCTGACGCCATCTGTTAAGCATGGTGGAGGTCATGTGATGGTCTGGGGTTGCTTTGGTGCTGGTAAGGTGGGAGATTTGTACAGGGTTAAAGGGATTCTGAATAAGGAAGGCTATCACTCCATTTTGCAACGCCATGCCATACCCAGTGGACAGCGCTTGATTGGAGCCAATTTCATCCTACAACAGGACAATGACCCAAAACACACCTCCAAATTGTGCAAGAACTATTTAGAGAAGAAGCAGGCAGCTGGTATTCTATCGGTAATGGAGTGGCCAGCGCAGTCACCAGATCTGAACCCCATTGAGCTGTTGTGGGAGCAGCTTGACCGTATGGTACGCAAGAAGTGCCCATCCAACCAATCCAACTTGTGGGAGCTGCTTCTAGAAGCGTGGGGTACAATTTCTCCAGATTACCTCAACAAATTAACAGCTAGAATGCCAAAGGTCTGCAATGCTGTAATTGCTGCAAATGGAGGATTCTTTGACAAAAGCAAAGTTTGATGTAAAAAAATCTTATTTCAAATACAAATCATTATTTCTAACCTTGTCAATGTCTTGACTCTATTTTCTATTCATTTCACAACGTATGGTGGTGAATAAGTGTGACTTTTCATGGAAAACACAAAATTGTTTGGGTGACCCCAAACTTTTGAACGGTAGTGTATTTCTTAATTTTCTTCTTCTGGGCTCCACTTACAGCTACAGTATGTGAGGGCGGAAGAGGCACAATGGTGATTGGACATTGGGGAGACTGACTTTTAGCAACCGTGAACAGGCACGCTAGCACACACAAACGTCCCGTGCAGGGCGGACCGACCAGTCCGCTATTATACAGAGTACCGTTGGATCTCTAACAGACAGTGTTTAATAGTTAAAGTGGTGTCGTTTTCAGTCGTGTGCAATTAAATTATTGCTACTTTTCATGGTAATTGGACACCCTTTGTAAGAATGGTTAGTGCACTGCATCCTATAATTACCACTGTGGTCACCATTGTTGTTTGTATTACGTTATTGCTATAGTAAGTGGGGGTTCTTTTTGCTGAAATTCGCCATGTGGGCTGAATGCATGTTGCTTTTCGTATGGTCCCCAGGAGTTTGACACCTGTGCACTATAGCAACTGTCAAGCATGGTGGTCATAGCATATGGTGCTTTTGTGCTTCCAAAACATTTGACTACAACTGTAAACCAAATATATATCTAGTAGTTTTCCCTTGTCACATGAAAGTAACCAAAATACGTATATACATTAGGCGTTAGTATATTACCTTGCAGCTCCTCAACAACAAACAATTTTAACTAAATACCTCCGACACTCAAATTGGGCATTATTATGTACTGTATGTGACAGGAGATTTTATTGGATCTCATGAGACTATGAAGATGAAACAAAAGAAATGGAAATACACCGACCAGCAATGATTAAGGCAATCTCAAGGCTCAGAGGAAAATAATATTTTCATTCACAATGCCTAAAAGGAAGCAGTTAATACAAACCCCGTTTCCATGAGTTAGGAAATTGCGTTGGATGTAAATATAAACGGAATACAATGATTTGCAAATCATTTTCAACCCATATTTCAACCCAATGAATGCACTACAAAGACAAGATATTTGATGTTCAAACTCATAAACGTTTTTTTTTTTTTGCAAATAATAATTAACTTAGAATTTCATGGCTGCAACACGCGCCAAAGTAGTTGGGAAAGGGCATGTTCACCACTGTGTTACATGGCCTTTCCTTTTAACAACACTCAGTAAACGTTTGGGAACTGAGGAGACACAATTTTTAAGCTTCTCAGGTGGAATTCTTTCCCATTCTTGCTTGATGTACAGCTTAAGTTGTTCAACAGTCCGGGGGTCTCTGTTGTGGTATTTTAGGCTTCATAATGCGCCACACATTTTCAATTTTGAGACACGTCTGCACTACAGGCAGGCCAGTCTAGTACCCGCACTCTTTTACTATGAAGCCATGTTGATGTAACACGTGGCTTGGCATTGTCTTGCTGAAATAAGCAGGGGCGTCCATGGTAACGTTGCTTGGATGGCAACATATGTTGCTGCAAAACCTGTATGTACCTTTCAGCATTAATGGCGCCTTCACAGATGTGTAAGTTACCCATGTCTTGGGCACTAATACACCCCCATACCATCACAGATGCTGACTTTTCAACTTTGCGCCTATTACAATCCGGATGGTTCTTTACCTCTTTAGTTCGTAGGACACAATGTCCACAGTTTCCAAAAACAATTTGAAATGTGGACTCGTCAGACCACAGAACACTTTTCCACTTTGTATCAGTCCATCTTAGATGAGCTCAGGCCCTGCGAAGCTGACGGCGTTTCTGGGTGTGGTTGATAAACGGTTTTCGCCTTGCATAGGAGAGTTTTAACTTGCACTTACAGATGTAGCGACCAACTGTAGTTACTGACAGTGGGTTTCTGAAGTGTTCCTGAGCCCATGTGGTGATATCCTTTACACACTGATGTCATTTGTTGATGCAGTACAGCCTTAGGGATCGAAGGTCACGTCTTAGCTGCTTACATGCAGTGATTTCTCCAGATTCTCTGAACCCTTTGATGATATTACGGACCGTAGATGGTGAAATCCCTAAATTCCTTGCAATAGCTGGTTGAGAAAGGTTTTTCTTAAACTGTTCAACAATTTGCTCACGCATTTGTTGACAACGTGGTGACCCTCACCCCATCCTTGTTTGTGAATGACTGAGCATTTCATGGAATCTACTCTTATACCCAATCATGGCACCCACCTGTTCCCAATTTGCCTGTTCACCTGTGGGATGTTCCAAATAAGTGTTTGATTAGCATTCCTCAACTGTATCAGTATTTATTGCCACCTTTCCCAAATTCTTTGTCACGTGTTGCTGGCATCAAATTCTAAAGTTAATGATTATTTGCAAAAAAAAAAAAATGTTTATCAGTTTGAACATCAAATATGTTGTCTTTGTAGCATATTCAACTGAATATGGGTTGAAAATGATTTGCAATCATTGTATTCCGTTTATATTTACATCTAACAATTTCCCAACTCATATGGAAACGGGGTTTGTAGAATAAAAGAACAAATCAATCATACCTGGTTGCCTTGGCAACAGCAGTCACCTTGGCAACAGATCCATCCTCATCTGATTGTGAGTGTTCTGCAAGGAAAGGGTTTTGTTATTGAGGAAGGACACCATCCTGACGATACAAGTATGCTGGGCAAGTCATACAAGCTTACTCTGCAAGCTGAACCGTTCCGAGCTTCCCTCCTCAACAGGGGTCACCAACTTCATCCTTAGACTCAGTTTAGTGTCCTCGTTCTCTGCAGTGTCCTCTGCTGGAACGATGTCTGCCATCACGACATCAGCGCCAACATCACCAGCAATATCTGACTTCCCGCAAAAGGTCTCTAAATAAACGGACAAGGAATACGACAATGCTCATCTTAAATATTGTTTCACAATTTGATATTTAGTTTTTCTTGACAATTCAGAATGTCTATCGCACTACTGCTCATAGAGTAGATAGAACTGTTCTATTTTGAAAACCTGGTGCTGGGGCCAAACTATTTTTCCTTTAAGGGGGGGAACATACCCCCAGTTAAGCCAGCGTTACTCTAATATGACCACGTTTTTCAGTAACGAGTAATCAGTTACTTATCTAAGTCACTGTGTGTTATATACAGGTAAAAGCCAGTAAATTAGAATATTTTGAAAAACTTGATTTATTTCATTAATTGCATTCAAAAGGTGTAACTTGTACATTATATTTATTCATTGCACACAGACTGATGCATTCAAATGTGTATTTCATTTAATTTTGATGATTTGAAGTGGCAACAAATGAAAATCCAAAATTCCGTGTGTCACAAAATTAGAATATTACTTAAGGCTAATACAAAAAAGGGATTTTAAAAATGTTGGCCAACTGAAAAGTATGAAAATGAAAAATATGAGCATGTACAATACTCAATACTTGGTTGGAGCTCCTTTTGCCTCAATTACTGCGTTAATGCGGCGTGGCATGGAGTCGATGAGTTTCTGGCACTGCTCAGGTGTTATGAGAGCCCAGGTTGCTCTGATAGTGGCCTTCAACTCTTCTGCGTTTTTGGGTCTGGCATTCTGCATCTTCCTTTTCACAATACCCCACAGATTTTCTATGGGGCTAAGGTCAGGGGAGTTGGCGGGCCAATTTAGAACAGAAATACCATGGTCCGTAAACCAGGCACGGGTAGATTTTGCGCTGTGTGCAGGCGCCAAGTCCTGTTGGAACTTGAAATCTCCATCTCCATAGAGCAGGTCAGCAGCAGGAAGCATGAAGTGCTCTAAAACTTGCTGGTAGACGGCTGCGTTGACCCTGGATCTCAGGAAACAGAGTGGACCGACACCAGCAGATGACATGGCACCCCAAACCATCACCCAACCATGCAGATTTTGCATTTCCTTTGGAAATCGAGGTCCCAGAATCTGGAGGAAGACAGGAGAGGCACAGGATCCACGTTGCCTGAAGTCTAGTGTAGTTTCCACCATCAGTGATGGTTTGGGGTGCCATGTCATCTGCTGGTGTCGGTCCACTCTGTTTCCTGAGATCCAGGGTCAACGCAGCCGTCTACCAGCAAGTTTTAGAGCACTTCATGCTTCCTGCTGCTGACCTGCTCTATGGAGATGGAGATTTCAAGTTCCAACAGGACTTGGCGCCTGCACACAGCGCAAAATCTACCCGTGCCTGGTTTACGGACCATGGTATTTCTGTTCTAAATTGGCCCGCCAACTACCCTGACCTTAGCCCCATAGAAAATCTGTGGGGTATTGTGAAAAGGAAGATGCAGAATGCCAGACCCAAAAACGCAGAAGAGTTGAAGGCCACTATCAGAGCAACCTGGGCTCTCATAACACCTGAGCAGTGCCAGAAACTCATCGACTCCATGCCACGCCGCATTAACGCAGTAATTGAGGCAAAAGGAGCTCCAACCAAGTATTGAGTATTGTACATGCTCATATTTTTCATTTTCATACTTTTCAGTTGGCCAACATTTCTAAAAATCCCTTTTTTGTATTAGCCTTAAGTAATATTCTAATTTTGTGACACACGGAATTTTGGATTTTCATTTGTTGCCACTTCAAATCATCAAAATTAAATGAAATAAACATTTGAATGCATCAGTCTGTGTGCAATGAATAAATATAATGTACAAGTTACACCTTTTGAATGCAATTACTGAAATAAATCAAGTTTTTCAAAATATTCTAATTTACTGGCTTTTACCTGTATATTAACTTTCTTCTTGCGTCTCGCTTACAACGGGAAGATAACAAGCCAAATAGAGTTTGTGAACACTGCTCCAAAGTACTGATTTTGTGTTGATTTATGGTGGATACAAACAAAGCATTTACATGTGCAAAAGCAGTGATATATGATCAAATAAGACGGTCAGCTAAGGACTTCCCCTCTCAATCAAACACAAAAAACCTGCCAGGTGAACAGCTGATGTTAGTACTTCCAGTGCTGACGTAAGGCAACCACCACCACATGACTTGCATTCCCGTGTGTGATCATACAATGACGGATATACAAAAGTACAAAGACCATAATGACCACAAAGATACAAAGTACAGCACAGGAACCCTCTCTAGACAGTGACTTATTTGTCATTGGCCCCTGGCACACAGTCGATACAAAATTTTACAAAAAACTTGCAATCTAGTTACTGGTACGTACAACATAAAGTAGTTAGTCAAGTACTTTTTGAAGGGGTAATAGGTAACCAGTAATTGTTATTTTCAAATTAACTGTGGAAACACTGCATGCCCCAACAAATGTGGTTTTACTCTATTGTGGTGCAAAACAATATTCCGATGAAAATAAATGAATACAATTTTTTCTGACTTGTAAATGTCATTACAATGTTGATACTCAAGTTGAAAAATGCCAAAGCATCAAATCCGAAATTGCCGTGAGCTTGCACGCGGTTTTGCAACTGGCTACATCGTGAAGTCACCGTAAGGTTTACGCAGTTACTTAGACAATAAAAGGGGCCTATTACGCAAAACCAACTTTTATTCCCTGTGGGCACCCGTTTCTGTATATTTAGGATTTTCAATAAGTCCTGAAAGTTTGAAATCAAACCATGGAGGTATGGCGGAGATGCCTTTTTCCAAACTTGCTTCAAAAAAGCCATTTGGAATTTGAGGAGCTAGTGACATATTTGTTGCTGGTTACATTAGCAGATATCGGCATAAATGGTAGAGATTTACCCAAAGAGTTTTGCGCAAGTTTGCCATTGTAGTCCAAAGTTGTAATCACCAAGTTATTTTTTTTCTATCCTCTTGTTGTGGGGCAGACTGTCTTGTACATGCACATGTATCCTCCACTGTTGCCAATTTTAATACAAAGTAGGGAGAGAAGACTCAGTCGAAGTGGAGGGACGTAATAAGACCGCCCACAAAACGGAGCATTCTCAAGAGCTTCAAGATGGTCTGTATAACAGAGTCAATGCACATTTTGGACCAAAGAACCACCATTACATGTTATGTAGACCACAAGAAAGTGTTTAAAAATGTAGAAACAATCATAATACAACCCCTTTAAGTCAAGCTTTCAGCCTGCTTCAAGTCAAAAGTAAACACAAAAAAGGTAGGATAAAGTATTGTTTTCAAGTAATTGTGGCGTGTGCCACATGTAGTACCAGAAATACTGCTAAAAGCAGCTTTTTAATGTGGCTCTGAATCAATCGGCAAGTGTGCAGGTGTACTTAATGTTGTGATCAGGTGAATCCATTTGATGATTGTGAAGTTTATTTTTAACCATGTCTGGGAAAAAAATTGCGGTATCGATTTTAAGATAAATATTTAACAGTGTACATTTTCAAAATATAAATTATAATACTTTTGGAGAGAGTGGGGCATGGTTTCATTCCTCGAAAAAATTGTCGCACAGCAGCTAAATGAACACTTAGTGTCTAACAATCTCTGTGAACCTTTTCAATCCGGTTTCAGGGCAAATCACTCTACGGAGACAGCCCTCGCAAAAATGACTAATGATCTACTGCTAACGATGGATTCTGATGCGTCATCTATGTTGCTGCTTCTTGATCTTAGCGCTGCTTTCGATACCGTCGATCATAATATTTTATTAGAGCGTATCAAAACACGTATTGGTATGTCAGACTTAGCTTTGTCGTGGTTTAACTCTTATCTTACTGACAGGATGCAATGCGTCTCCCATAATAATGTGACCTCGGACTATGTTAAGGTAACGTGCGGAGTTCCTCAGGGTTCGGTTCTTGGCCCTGCACTCTTTAGTACTTACATGCTGCCGCTAGGCGACATCATACGCAAATACGGTGTTAGCTTTCATTGTTATGCTGATGACACCCAACTCTACATGCCCCTAAAGCTGACCAACACGCCGGATTGTAGTCAGCTGGAGGCGTGTCTTAATGAAATTAAACAATGGATGTCCGCTAACTTCTTGCAACTCAACGCCAAGAAAACGGAAATGCTGATTATCGGTCCTGCTAAACACCGACATTTATTTAATAATACCACCTTAACATTTGACAACCAAACAATTACACAAGGCGAATCAGTAAAGAATCTGGGTATTATCTTCGACCCAACTCTCTCGTTTGAATCACACATTAAGAGTGTTACTAAAACGGCCTTCTTTCATCTCCGTAATATCGCTAAAATCCGTTCTATTTTATCCACTAGCGACGCTGAGATCATTATTCATGCGTTCGTTACGTCTCGTCTCGACTACTGTAACGTATTATTTTCGGGTCTCCCTATGTCTAGCATTAAAAGATTACAGTTGGTACAAAATGCGGCTGCTAGACTTTTGACAAGAACAAGAAAGTTTGATCATATTACGCCTATACTGGCTCACCTGCACTGGCTTCCTGTGCACTTAAGATGTGACTTTAAGGTTTTACTACTTACGTATAAAATACTACACGGTCTAGCTCCGTCCTATCTTGTCGATTGCATTGTACCATATGTCCCGGCAAGAAATCTGCGTTCAAAGAACTCCGGCTTATTAGTGATTCCCAGAGCCCAAAAAAAGTCTGCGGGCTATAGAGCGTTTTCTATTCGGGCTCCAGTACTATGGAATGCCCTCCCGGTAACAATTAGAGATGCTACCTCAGTAGAAGCATTTAAGTCCCATCTTAAAACTCATTTGTATACTCTAGCCTTTAAATAGCCCCCCTGTTAGACCAGTTGATCTGCCGTTTCTTTTCTTTTCTCCTCTGCTCCCCTTTTCCTTGGGGGGGGGGGGGGGGGGGGGGGGGGGGGGGCACAGGTCCGGTGGCCATGGATGAAGTGCTGGCTGTCCAGAGTCGTGACCCGGGGTGGACCGCTCGCCTGTGCATCGGCTGGGAACATCTCTGCGCTGCTGACCCGTCTCCGCTCGGGATGGTGTCCTGCTGGCCCCACTATGGACTGGACTCTTACTATTATGTTGGATCCACTATGGACTGGACTCTCACAATATTATGTCAGACCCACTCGACATCCATTGCTTTCGGTCTCCCCTAGAGGGGGGGGGTTACCCACATATGCGGTCCTCTCCAAGGTTTCTCATAGTCATTCACATCGACGTCCCACTGGGGTGAGTTTTTCCTTGCCCGTATGTGGGCTTTGTACCGAGGATGTCGTTGTGGCTTGTGCAGCCCTTTGAGACACTTGTGATTTAGGGCTATATAAATAAAGATTGATTGATTGATTGATTGATTTGCAATCTTGGAACGAAATACAACAAGTTATAAAATTGACTGTAGAGCAAAATTACACCAAAGCATACATCCCCTTTAAGATAAAATGTAGTGAGGCCTCTGCTAGTACAACAGCTGCTTGGGTGGAATCCTCCTAATAAGTATCCACTTCAGTTGTCGCAATGGTCAATTCAAGAGCACACCTGAAACTAAAGGTGGCTGTGTCATGTTTGCTATTTGTTTAAGGCTAAACTATTGATTCTCTCAGGATGCAATAAAAAGAAAGCATTAGCAGACACCCCACCTTTCAGAGATGGTTTCTCAACCTAGCAGCTGAGTTTTGACCTAAAGAGTTAGCCGATCGGTGCGATCACATGCACCTGCTTAGTGGTTGTTTGGTATAAATCAGTGCACTGGAAAGCATAGAGACGGGATGTTTCACCGGCACGCACCAATGGGAGTGCTGTGTCTGAGGGTTCTTTTCAGCTGGTTGATTAGCGGCGGCGTAGATCCAACAGCAGGCCCAATCAACTCCCCTTCTTTAGGAAGTGTGAAATGGAAGGATATGTCTGCATAAGAAAAGCATAAGAATCAGATTAGGGGTTTGTCAGCAAGTTTAGCAGCAAATGTCAAATCTTGTACAACAGGGGTGTCCAAACGTTTTTAAAGAGGGCCTTATTCAGAAAATTCAAGGATGTTCAGACCAAAGCAATCCAATGTGCAGTGCTGAGCAAATGTATGCCGAAATCTATAAAAATATGTTTAAATAAAAAAAGCTATGGTTACTTATTTGGGAAATACAAAACCCAAAACCAGTGAAATTGGCACATTGTGTAAATCGTAAATAAAAACAGAATACAATGATTTGCAAATCCTTTTCAACCTATATTTAATAGAATAGACTGACAAGACAAGATACTTAACGTTCGAACTGGTACACTTTGTTATTTTTTGCAAATATTAGCTCATTTGGAATTTGAAGCCTGCAACATGATTATAAAAAGCTGGCATAAGTGGCAAAACCGATGGAGAAAGTTGAGGAATGCTCATCAAACACTTAGTTGTAACATCCCACAGGTTAACAGGTTAATTGGGAACAGGTGTGTGCCATGATTGGAAAAAAAAGCAGCATCCATGAAATGCTCAGTCATTCACAAACAAGGATGGGGTGAGGGTCACTACTTTGTGAACAAATGCATGAGCAAATTGTCCAACAGTTTAAGAACAATATTTCTCAACGAGCACCATCTACGGTCCGTAATATCATCAAAAAAAGAATCTGGAAATGAGAATCTGGAGAAAACCAAAAACCAACATTGAATGCCCGTGATCTTCGATCCCTCAGGCGGTACTGCATCAAAAAGCGATATCAGTGTTTAAAGGAAATCAACACACGGGCTCAGGAATACTTCAAAAAACTACTGTCAGTAACTACAGTTCGTCGATACATCTGTAAGTGCAAGTTAAAACTCTACTATGCAAAGTGAAAGCCATTTACCAACAACACCCAGAAACACAGCCGGCTTCGCTGGGCCCGTACTCATCTAAGATGGACTGATGCAAAGTGGAAAAGTAGTCTGTGGTCTGACGAGTCCACATTTCAAATTATTTTTGGAAACTGTTGATGTTGTGTCCTCTGGACCAAAGAGGAAAAGAACCCTCCGAAATTGTTCTTGGCACAAAGTTTAAAAACCAGCATATGTGATGGTATAGGTGTGTATTAGTGCCCAAGGCATGGGTAACTTACACATTTGTGAAAGCACCATTAATACTGAAAGGTACATACAGGTTTTGGAGCAACATATGTTGCCATCCAAGCAACCTGCTTATTTCAGCAAGACAATGCCAAGCCACATTCTGCAAGTGTTACAACAGCATGGCTTCATAGTAAAAGAGTACGGGTCCTAGACTGGCCTGCCTGTAGTCCAGACCTGTCTCCCATTGAATGTGTGGCGCATTATGAAGCGTCAAATACCACAATGGACTGTTTAACAACTTAAGCTGTACATCAAGCAAGAATGGGAAATAATTCCACCTGAAAAGCTTCAAAAATTGGTCTCCTCAGTTCCCAAACGTTTACAGAATGTTGTTAAAAGGAAAGGTGATGTAACACAGTTGTAAAAAAACCAAAAAAAAACCCTGTGCCAACTTTTTTGCAATGTGTTGCTGCCATTAAATTCTAAGTTAATGATTATTTGCAAAAAAAAAATAGTTTCTCAGTTCAAACATTTAAGTATCTTGTCTTTGCAGTCTATTCAATTGAATATAATTTGAAAAGGATTTGCAAATCATTGTATTCCGTTTTTATTTACGATTTACACAACATGCTAACTTCACTGGTTTTGGGTTTTGTAAATGGAAACAATAGTCACAACAAATAGTTTACTAAAAGGGATAATTTTATCCAAGGTTTCTCATTGTCATCCCATTGGGTTGAGTTTTTTCTTGCCCTGATGTGGGATCTGAGCAGAGGATGTCGTTGTGGCTTGTGCAGCCCTTTGAGACACTCGTGATTTAGGGCTATATAAGTAAACTTTGATTGATAGACTTTAAAATAAAACCTACGCCTTGTTTTAAATTAATACTTAGGCCTACTACACTACTGTATTTTAATGGTGGTCATTATAGTGGTAATTGGAGTGCCAAATGTTTTCTGAGGTGGTAGTTGGGTGAAAAAAGTTTGATAACCACTGCTATACTGTATTACTATATAACTGCTATAACATCTGCCCTGACTAGTACATTCCTCCCTGTCCGTCTGTGGTTTGAGCTGCTTCGTCTAAAAAAAATCTACCAGTTGCATAATTCGATAGCGGGGATCTATCTATTTACGTTACCGCGTCAAAAAATGCTACTTTAAGATTCAAAACGCCGATTTAGATATCAAATAACGCTACCACTGTAGAATGGCTATTGTTTAGTAATTTACAAGATATATACGGAGCACATTCTAAAAGTCATAATTAGCCTACAAATTATAATCCCGATACTGCTCGGTGATAGGCCACAACTTGTCGTAGTTTTCGCTTCATTTTCACGGAAATTGCTATTGCTGTTTTAAACTGTGACGAAAACGAAAATGTAAGCTACCATTATTAGCGTCAATGTGAACTTCCTCACACTGTAATGGTCTACATGCTTACTGGTCAGAAAACACCATGACAAAAATATACTCAAAAATAATTACTTACAGTACTTGTAGCCCCAGTGACAAATTAGTCACCTCTATGTACACGAGGTAGCTCATTTTGACCAGTATTGCCAACTTCTTAGTAAGGAAAGTACCTATTGGATGTCATAAAAGTCACTACAAATTGTTAGATGATATTATTGCCTCATTTGCATGATTGCCTACAATGGACGCTGTAAGAAAGAGGAATAACGTAGTGGGAGAGATACAATTTTGAGTTAAAAAAAAAAAAATGCTAATTATGATTAGAGCTGTAAATGAAATTACGGTAAGTTGTATGTTTTTTTTTCTACATCTCAGTCTTAACCACGGCAGAGACTACAGCAGCTTTGCACAGAGTGGATATGGGTCTCCTCTCTGCTCTGACTGTGGCTGGGACTGCTGTGCGAGGCTAGTGTCGTCAACCTGACCGCCTGTGAGAAGGGGCTCACGGCCGAACTGGCTTTTGATAGAAGACATTAACTACAGAGTGATACGCGCGTTCATGTCTCCAAAACATACTAACAAAGTTATTCGATTTGTCGCTAATTGGTTTTGGTAAAGTAAGTTACTGAGAAGAGTTGGAAAGTCCCTAGATTTGGCGTAAAAGTCGCCAAGTTTGCAAAACTGATTTTGATGGGAATTTATTAACTGGCGAAAACGTTTAACGCTTATCAAATCAAATCAAATCAACTTTATTTATAGAGCACATTTAAAATTTACCACAGGGGTAGCCAAAGTGCTGTACAATGAGCAGGTTAAAAGATAAAAACGAGTACCGAGCAAACACAACACAACACAAACAGAACACGATAGAAAATAAATAATTAAAATAGAATTAATAAAAACATAAAAAACATAAAAACAGGATCACAGCAGGTGTATTATGGGGCGCCATTGCAGGATGGATATCACTCAGTGTTAAAAGCCATGGAATAAAAGTATGTTTTTAAGAGAGATTTAAAAACAGGAAGAGAGGAGGCTTGTCTAACACTCAGGGGTAGGTCGTTCCAGAGCTTGGGAGCAGCAACGGCGAAAGCTCTGTCACCTCTAAGCTTCAGCCTTGTGTCAGGGACCGTCAACAGCAGCTGATCGGCTGATCTTAAGGATCGGGTGGGGCAGTAAGGCTGAAGGAGGTCGGAGAGATAGGTTGGCGCGAGGTTGTTTAGACATTTAAAAACAAATAAAAGGAGTTTAAAATGTATTCGGTAACGCACAGGGAGCCAGTGAAGGGACGCTAAAATAGGGGTGATGTGCTCACGTCTGCGGGTCTGTGTTAGCAGACGAGCAGCAGAGTTCTGCACGAGCTGCAGGCGGGCGAGGGAGGCCTGGCTAATGCCAACATACAGGGCATTGCAATAATCAAGACGAGTCGAGATAAAAGCGTGGATTAATTTCTCAAGATCATGTCTTGATAGAAGCGGTTTCACTTTCGCTATTTGGCGTACCGGTAATTGATAAAAGCTTTTTTGAACGACGCTGCTGATTTGCTTATGCGCATGCTCAGTAGCTCACTTTGACAGAACATCTCTTTAGAGGCTCAAAAATGTTGGGGACCCAATTTGTTATGCACTGCATGTCAACATATGCATGCTATGCTAACTTTTTCTTGTGATCTTTTTCTTTCCTCTTCGACTTGGCGCTTAATCTTCTTTGTAATGTTCGTATGTGACCTGTGTGAAGCTGACCCCCCTTGTCGTTGTAAATAATAAATATCACTGCTGTTCATTTGTGCTAAGTTTTTGCTCGTTTATGCTGACATAAAACATTTGTGCAATTATGGTTTTTAATGTTAACATTGTATTATCATTCACATTCGTTGTGGTGTGCCGCTTGGAACTGAAATATCACCACCGATATTTTTTTTGACAGCACAAACATAGCACAAACATTTGGGATAAGTTTTGAGAAATTTAGACATGGTGAGGGGCCTGCCATACGTTTGGTACAAGTTGGGTAAGATTTGTACAAGAAGGTGGTGGGGGTGGGGGGAATCACGGGTCAGAAATATATCAACCGTGTTTATAGATTGCAGAAAGAGGCAAGCGCAAGGAAAACGAGTGATACATATGACCTCTGGGCCGCACTTTGGACACCTCTGATGTATGCCATGTCCTCCAAAACATTATGGTTGTCGCCATTGTACCTCCTGAGCTATCACAAAGGCTCTTGTTTTGGAGTTCTTCTGGTTCCTGCGCCACAGAGTGATGGCCATTAGTGGACGTCGACACGTTGCCTGACTGGGAACTTAGGCCTTTTAGAAGTTGTGGTGTGGTTTTGGGAGGAGCCTGTGAATCTCTTTGACTCTCTCCAACCACAACCATGCTCTCATCTTCATCTTCACGCTCTTCATCATCAGGGGACTTCAGTTGGCTTTGGGAGAGGATTAAAGCCATACCTGAAGCCCCGCTCCCCAATGAGCTTTCTGCCTCCATCCTCACCTCTTCATCCTCTGTGACAGCAACTTCTTCCATCTGTGCAGGCCTATTCATTTCAACTTTGTTAGCCTGACATTTCTGTGACAGTGATTGTGACTGAGGTACAGTTTCTTCGACAGTTCCTTGGGAGATCACCGGCTGCGAGCAAGACACAACGATGGGAGCACTCGACTCGGCACATCCTTCCACATTAACATTATGTACATTCAAAAGAGTCGTTGGTTGACTGCAAGCTTTGGAGCTTGTAGCGATTTGTGCTTCAGAAGTGACACCGTTACACTCTTTCCCCTGAAACACAGAGTCAGCAGTATCAACACCAGGCAGCTCTTCTAGTTCTTCGATTTGTGTAGCCTGGCTATCCTCGTTGATCTCCTCAGACATCTTCATGGCAGAGTAGCTGTTCTCCGTGTCAACACAGAGCTGTAAAGGTAATGTAAACGAAGAGGGTTCCAGGTGAGGAGATTCCTGCTTAGGACGCAAGGATGACGTATTATTATCGGACTGTTGTGGAGCCTCCTGACTCAGCGTTGGGACAAACACATCCTGGACAAAAACAATCAACGGGAAGGACTTAAATAATGATTTACAACGTTTTTACAACCTATTCACATTCAGAACAAAAGTTGTATCAAACATTATGCAGTATCATACTTGTGTAAGACATCAAAACACCAAAAACACCTGTCAGTTTGGCTCCCTTTTCCACTGCACTGCACTGCCCATATAAGGGTATTATTTGTGGTGTTCACAATTGTATTGTAAATCATTCATAGGAAGCCGCATTGCAGGAGCATCGGTCCATTAAAGACATGCTGACAAACAAATAATTTCTCTAACTGTATGTTCTAAATGTAGACATTGGGACTTCAAAGTTGAATCTGCATACTACATGTTACCAATCAGTTTCTACTAGGGGTGTAAGGTACGTGTATTTGTATTGAACCGTTTCGGTATGGGGGTTTCGGTTCGGTACGGGGGTGTACCGAACGAGTTTCTAAGCTAAAGTCTTAACAAGCTGCTTTGCTTCTTCTGCCTCTGTCTCAGCACCCAGTATTGTCCAACCCACAAAACCATCTGATTGGTTACACACAAAGCGGTAACAGCCAATTAGCAGTGCGTATTCAAAGCGGTAACAGCCAATCAGCAGTGCGTATTCAGAGCGCATGTAATCAATGCTTGAGCGTCGAGCAGGTAGGTGTTTAGCAGGTAAGCATCAGGCAACGGACTCTCCCAAATTATAACAAACACCTCCCAGTCAACTACTAGTAACATCACTATGAGCCCGTTGACGTTCTAGAAACTTAAACTGCAGCTCAGCTCGCTCACAGTCCTGGCTTGAGGTGAAGGCTAATTAGCTTTTAGCGTAGCGTTAGCTCATTTTGCGGTGTGTGTGTGTGTGTGTGTGCCGGACAGAAAAGCTTTGAATGGCAGGGTCCCTGCTATCACATGTTGGTAAAAATATAACATTTACATAATAAAAATCAACTACAGGCTTCCCAAATTCTGTAATAAATTAAGCATGATGAGTTGACGTGAAACTGTTTAATGTTGCACTTTTTATATGTAGAAGAAAAGTTTTGTCATTTTATTTAATCTGAGCAACAACTTGAGACAGTTAAATGTTGATTAACGTGGGCAGAATTATTATAGTGTTCCAATGTTAAAAGGATAAAGCAATTGTTTACAAATTTGGTAAGTAAATAACCAAAACATTTATATTTTGTTTTCTTACTGTACCGAAAATGAACCGAACCGTGACCTCTAAACCGAGGTACGTACCGAACCGAAATCTGTGTGTACCGTTACACCCCTAGTTTCTACATGTATATGTCATACCATGATTTTGCAACAGATTGCTATATCTTGTCATATTATGTTTGTTGGCCAACAGCAATGAGAGAAGTAATAGACCCGCTCGATATCGGCTTGCTGGGATGTTACTGACGCCACGTCCGACTTATGTCCCCACCCAATGAATACCTGTGCTGGTCAAGGTAGCTCTGTTTAAAATGGGTACTCTGCGCCATTTAGTCTTTCTCGAAGAAAACATTCTCAATGCTTGTGTTGTTTTTGGCTTTACGAATCTTTCAAATCGCGAAAAGGATAAACGTTTCTTCAGAGTACCTAGAGATGTAATTAAAAAGGGAGAAAGTGTGCAAGATTTTACAAAACGACAAGAAAAGCAGCACACACTCCACTCCAAGGAAGCAGAGTCGAAGAATGCATGAGTTTGCAGTGATCACTTCGTTAAAGGTTTGTTTGATATGCTTTTAACGTTTATCATTTTCCATTTAAGTATTATTTTGATATTATTTGTATTTCTCAAACACGTTTACTACAAGTGTTTCGAAAAGCAATAACTCCGCAAGTCTAAATAAAAGAAAGCAAAACCTAAAATAGTTAAAGGAGAACTGCACTTCTTTAGGAATTGTGCCTATCGATCACAATCATTATTATCAAGAACACACTTGTCTTCTTTTTTTTACGATTTTAAAGATGATAAAAAAACGCTCGAAAGATGTGGCTAATGGGAGTCACCGTTGTAGCCTTCAAAGCCCTCTAAAACAACTTTGAAACCCTCCAGCAACATTTTATATACACACTGCCAGTCTATATATACTGTAGACTGGTAGCTGTATATTGTTCAAAACAATATGTAATATGTTCAATATTTATCATATTTTGATCATTTGAATAATTTCCAGGACTAATTTCTTTTGCGCATAGATTTCCGTTTCCACAGCAGCGCACTTACGATTTCCGGCAACAACTTGTGTTCCCACTTCCGGAATCAAACACGAGTGCGTTTTGTAATCATGGCAGACCTGGTACCAGACAACAAAGACGACTATTTTTGGACAAATGAGGATTGACAACCTTATACTTTTGAAGCTAAATGTACTGCTGCTTATAGAAGCCAGCCTGAAGGAATAGTGAGACCTTGAAGCAGACATAAGTCTGAAGAGTGAGGTGAAAGCAATTTTGACGCTAAAGATATGGAACTTGGAGCCGGAGCCAAGCTTTTTTGACATAAATGGAGTGCTGACCCAAAATCAACAGGAAACGTCCCCGGCCAGCTGGACCAGATGAACAACTGGTCACTTTAATATCGATCATGATACACGCAGCACGCCATGTGTGTTAGTACAACTACAGTGCATACACTGTCTGGCTAGCTGTGTACAAACAAAACATGAAATGTGGGCTAATACTTTACAGATACTGTAACATGATTGTTCATGTTTTTCAATCAGTACAAATTGGTGTCGTATCGCAGTGTTGTGCATTATAAACTCAAACGCGATTCGTGTTGATGTAGAAGCTATTAACTCTTGTTGTAATTAGCTTTTACGGCTAAGCCCGTAGCATGGCGATGCGTTACTACATTAGAAAAAAAGTTTGTCAGTGTTCGCTCTTACAAGAACAATGTCGCTACAGCGTGGTTATTATACGGGCTACAGAACATAAATAAAGTACTGTTGACGGTTTTTGAATGTATATTTTAAGTGATTTAGAGGTAGAATTGATTGTTCCCATTAGCTGCATTGCTCGCCACCTAAAATGAGCCGATTTTTACATGTTCTTGCTCCCTGTAAATTTATTCTAGATCATAAATCATGCCTCTCACCTGGACAGAATAAGTCTGAGTAGGTAATCCGACATGTTGAGACACTTTGACAGCTATTAAAGACATGGAACTGGCGAGAATGACATGAAAAGCACTTGGCCCCCCACCACCCTGTTTCTTTGCGAGGATTATGAGACATTCTTCATTTAAATGGGAATATATGAACATCTCAGCAGTTGGCATCCTAATGACAGCTGACATTGCACAGTAAGTGATGTTTTATTATGTTTGTTGGCTCTCCAAGTGTTTTTCATACCTACCATTTTTCTCTGAGTAATTTCACTTCATCAGGCTTTTTCTAATATTCTACACTAGAAAACAATAAAATGATGTATTATGATTTGTGCTGATATAGTATTTGCGGTAGTGACCAATACTCAAAACTCCAATATCAGTAACATAAAGTGAAAACATTGTATCGACACACCCTTACCTTAAATTACTTATGTAGTGTTTTAACACTATATAGAAAAAAAAGATTTTAATTAGATTAAAGTACTGCACCTTCTGGCTGGGTACAAGGCACACTGGTGAGACATGTAGCTGCTGTGCAGCAGGAAAAGGAGCTTACGACAATGTAAACAGTCTACACTACAAAACACCAAGTATTAAATTAACTAATATTTACAGTACAAATTTTATAGAGCTGTCTGTTACAACCTGAAAACAAAGACAATTATCTTTGGGTCAAAAAGGCAGTAAATATGTGTAAGAAAATTTTTTTGTACATACGTGTGAGAACTCTGGCTGAGAGGGTAAAGAGAGAGCTTGCTCTAAGACAAAAGCAGGAGAATTCTGGGATACAGGAGTCGAAGTGGGTGGCTGGGGTTGAGAAGAAGCATACGTTTCGATCAGTGCTCCTTTTTTTAGGTCAGCTCGCTGCTCTGGAGGCTGCGAAGCGTCCATTGGCCCATCGGCACCTGACAAAGCACACATTGTTTGCCTGTAAAGACTCCTTCCTTTATTAAATTCAGACATAATTTTTGTGTTACCATGTTGGTTCCCCGTTCCTGTTGGTGAATTGGGGACAATTAACGGGATGTGGGGGAAGTTGTCTGGGGTTGGGGCGATATAATCAACAGAGCTTCTAGAGAGGAAATGGGCAAAGAGAATTTCAGGCCATGTGTCTGTGCGCGGTGGTGTGTGCAATTATCATGTCACTTACTGGGACAGGCTCTCCTGCGCCAGTGTGCCCTGTTGAGATACATGCAACAGCCGCAAGCTGTGGGCTGGTGTTGAGGTGGGCTGACCCTGCTGCTCTGGCTCAGACACTGTGCTGTCTACTGAAACATCTGAATTTGTGATTTATCAATACAGTGTATTTTATTTCATCTTTAAACTACACTTGTTACTTTAAATGTGTTGAATAAACAAGTAGAAAGTGAAAACATCAAAGTTGCCCTCGCCCCGCATCCTGAAAGGCCTACTGAAACCCACTACTACCGACCACGCAGTCCGATAGTTTATATATCAATGATGAAATCTTAACATTGAAACACATGCCAATACGGCCGGGTTAGTTTACTAAAGTGCAATTTTAAATTTCGCGCGACATATCCTGCTGAAAACGTCTCGGTATGATGACGTCAGCGCGTGACGTCGCAGATTGTAGAGGACATTTTGAGACAGCATGGCGGCCAGCTATTAGGTCGTCTGTTTCATCGCAAAATTCCACAGTATTCTGGACATCTGTGTTGGTGAATCTTTTGCAATTTGTTCAATGAACAATGTAGACAGCAAAGAAGAAAGCTGTAGGTGGGAAGCGGTGTAATGCGGCCGACTTCAGCAACACAAACACGGCCGGTGTTTCATTGTTTACATTCCCGAAAAATGACAGTCAATCTTTACCATCGGCCTGTGGAGAACTGGGACAACAGAGACTCTTACCAGGAGGACTTTGAGTTGGATACGCAGACACGGTACCGTGGGTACGCTTCCAAACATTTGATCGCTTGCCCGTACGTGCGTGCCGCTATGTGCATGTCACGTACGTAACTTTGGGGACTTTGGGGAAATATATGTGCTGTATGAACTTTGGGGAGGTGAACGGTATTTTGGGCTGTGGGATTGAGTGTGTTGTGCAGGTGTTTGAGTTGTATTGGCGAGTTATATGGACGGGAGGGGGGAGGTGTTTGTTATGCAGGATTAATTTGTGGCATATTAAATATAAGCCTGGTTGTGTTGTGGCTAATAGAGTATATATATGTCTTGTGTTTATTTACTGTTTTAGTCATTCCCGGCTGAATATCAGGTCCCACCCGCCTCTCACAGCATCTACCCTATCTGAATCGCTCCCACTGCCCTCTAGTCCTTCACTCTCACTTTCCTCATCCACAAATCTTTCATCCTCACTCAAATTAATGGGGAAATCGTCGCTTTCTCGGTCCGAATCGCTCTCGCTGCTGGTGGCCATGATTGTAAACAATGTGCGGATGTGAGGAGCTCCACAACCTGTGACGTCACGCTACTCGTCTGCTACTTCCGGTAGAGGCAAGGCTTTCTTATCAGCGACCAAAAGTTGCGAACATTATCGTCGATGTTCTCTACTAAATCCTTTCAGCAAAAATATGGTAATATCGCGAAATGATCAAGTACGACACATAAAATGGATCTGCTATCCCCGTTTAAATAAGAAAATCGCATTTCAGTAGGCCTTGAAGTTTTTCTGAATGCGGCCCTTGGTGGGAAAAGCTTGGACACCCTTACTGTAGGACGTACCTGTCTTCCCAGCGTCAAACATGTCCCGCTGTGATGATATTATCTCGCAGTCCTGCTGGTCCAGCTCACCGGTGTCTTGGAGGCACTGTGAGTGCAGTAGAGCCTGTACATTTATTTTTGGAACTGACAGGCTGCTGGAGCCAACCTCAGATCTGGAGGGGATATAAAAACATGTATTATTTAAATAGCCGATGCACCTCAAATAAAGAATTTTCAAAATAAGTCAGACCTGTTACTGACGGCTTCGTGATCCGGGTTCTCTGATGTTCCGGTGCTAACACCCTCGTCGGAGGGAGTCCAACTGTTATGACCTAATCTAGAATACATTTTATTGACTGCTGAAGGCTTGAAATTGGAATCGCCCTCCTGGCTGGTCATTTCTTCAGCAGTAACATTCTGACTCTGAGACAGTGCAAGGAAACCAAACTGTGAGGTTCCCTCTGAAAGACAGGAAAAAAAGACAGATTTTACAGGTAGCGAAATTAGAGGAATTAAAATAAGGATTAAAAATGTATTTAAAAAGTATTACGAAGATTATACAGTCCTATACAATTACCCCTAATCTATACCAGTTAATTAATTGTAATAAAGTAGCACAGAAGTATTTTTCTAAGTGGTTCAGTAGTGGGTTATTATGGGTTCCTACCTTCAGACTGATCGCAATGTTCGGTGGAACGACTAGAGTCAGAATCCATGGGTAAGTTAAACCTGAAATATCAAGCCAGGAAAACATTTAAAAACTCAAAGTCTTACTGAGCATGTGCAATCAGCAAAAACACGTGGGCTCCATGTACTTTTGCTTGTTTGGAGGAGGACAGACGTTGAGAACCTGACTCTCTTCTTGGTATTCTAAATGATGGTTGGGCACAGCAATATTACCTTGGAATAAACAAATAAAACAACCGTACTGTTATTGTCAAGCTAATACAAACAGGATGACTCAATGCTTATACTGTTAGAAAACACTGACCAGGTCCAGCCTGGTCTTTAGTTTGGCAGCTGTCTGATTGACTATCAGTCTGAGAGCCTCTACTGCCAAGTGGCGATGATATCAGTTCCTGGAAAAAAGATACATAATCACAAATAAGAATATTTTTTCAAAATGCACCAAATACTGTACATACAGTCTTCTAATCAAGGATCCAGTGTATTTGTGGTGGTGTATTTGTGGTAGAGATCGACCGATATGTTTTTTTCAGGGTTGATACCGATTACTAATAGTCAAGGAGGCCGATGACTGATATTTGGAGCTCAGCTGATATTCATTTACAGTTAAAATTTAGCTAAACATGAATACTATACGTCAGTAAACAGCTGTACGAGGCTTTAAGTTGTTTTTTTAAACATTATGTTTTAGAAAACGTCAGATCAGTAGAGACATGATGTGTTTTTCGGTGCTAACTGGAATTTATTTAGCACCAAAACACATCAGGGGATACAACATCCATCCATCCATCCATTTCCTACCGCTTAATCCCTTTGGGATCGCGGGGGGCGCTGGAGCCTATCTCAGCTACAATCGGCAAACACTCTTTATTACGTAAAAGAAGCATCAAAATGTGCATTTAAAACTATAGGAAATACATCACAATAACTTGCAAGCTAACCATTTTTCTAGCAGTTTATGGATTTAATATCGTATAAGGTTTCCTTGTGAGGAACTCTGAAATATTGGTTGGTTGGTTGGTTGAAGTTTATTTCATTTCATTTCATTTCTTGGGACAATGTACAATTACATTATGCATAAAGCAGAGATGCTTGTACCAGACTGGAGCTAAGTAGCTCATTTCAATCTGTAGTCCTAAAGGGGATGGATCAAAGTTCTATTCAAATTCATTCAAATGCGTCATCCAAATATACATACATACATACTTATATTTAAAAAAGCACAACTTTCACACTACTAACATTCGGATGAAGTGCAACCTTCATCATGGATACAGTACAAGTCACTCACATATCAAAATCCCAACGATTCACTTAAATCACAAGTGCGTACATCTCTGGTTATCTAAAAAACATATTTTGCTTCTCCTGTAAAGGAAGTGAGTGAATTCAAACTCAGCATCTCAGATGGAACTTGTTCCACAGTTTCTTTTTTCTCAAGTGACTCAAAGCGATTTACATTGTGAAACCAATGTAAAGCGGGTCATTATTATGATTTTTTTCCTACATTTATAACACATCCTTGTAGTCTACATAACATGTAATGGTCAGGCTTTGGTAAATATTTTGCATAGTTTTTGTTTTACAGACCATGTAAAATTCTTTCTGACTGCCTTTTCAGAGTGTGCCATTTTTTGACCGGTCTTACATGCCGAAGTGCTCCTCCAGGCCAAGCCCCCTTCGACTGAGTCTCTACAGGGTCAGCCATGTTGTAGTTTTGACTCGCTTCCATATCGGGTCAACTGACAGTTATAAGGTTAGAACTAGAGCTGAAACGATTCCTCGAGTAACTCGATTGCAAAATATATTTAAATAATTTTCGCTGCCTCGAGGCGTCGTAAAATTGTTATTTGATTTTTTTACGGCATTTTGCCTCGTTTAGTAGTCAAACCTCACGTTTCGGCCTCTTGTCCACATGCAGACGCATACTTTTACAAACGCTGGCCAAAGTGTAAGAGATCCAAAACTCTCCGCTTAGCGGCACAAACGGAGACTTGTGATAACGTCACGGTTGTGCGCTGTCATTTCCAAACTCAACAACACTGCCTTGCTGCCTTTAAACACACTATAAGATAACTTACTGTATCTTTGAACGTGAACATGCTGCTCTTTTCACTCAACATCTCCGCAGGGTCCTTGAAGGTGCATGGGAGTTTGCCCAACCAGTCTACATGTGTTTTGTGGACTTGGAGAAGGCATTCGACCGTGTCCCTCGGGAAGTCCTGTGGGGAGTGCTCAGAGAGTACGGGGTGTCGGACTGTCTGATTGTGGCAGTCCGCTCCCTGTATGATCAGTGCCATAGCCTGGTCCGCATTGCCGGTAGTAAGTCGGACACGTTTCCAGTGAGGGTTGGACTCCGCCAAGGCTGCCCTTTGTCACCGATTCTGTTCATAACTTTTATGGACAGAATTTCTAGGCGCAGTCAAGGCGTTGAGGGGATCTGGTTTGGTGGCTGCAGGATTAGGTCTCTGCTTTTTGCAGATGATGTGGTCCTGATGGCTTCATCTGGCCAGGATCTTCAGCTCTCACTGGATCGGTTCGCAGCTGAGTGTGAAGCGACTGGGATGAGAATCAGCACCTCCAAGTCCGAGTCCATGGTTCTCGCCCGGAAAAGGGTGGAGTGCCATCTCCGGGTTGGGGAGGAGATCTTGCCCCAAGTGGAGGAGTTCAAGTACCTCGGAGTCTTGTTCACGAGTGAGGGAAGAGTGGATCGTGAGATCGACAGGCGGATCGGTGCGGCGTCTTCAGTAATGCGGACGCTGTATCGATCCGTTGTGGTGAAGAAGGAGCTGAGCCGGAAGGCAAAGCTCTCAATTTACCGGTCGA
Source organism: Nerophis lumbriciformis (assembly GCF_033978685.3). Taxonomy (NCBI): domain Eukaryota; kingdom Metazoa; phylum Chordata; class Actinopteri; order Syngnathiformes; family Syngnathidae; genus Nerophis; species Nerophis lumbriciformis. The sequence goes on from NC_084562.2 coordinate 33,987,992, forward strand.
TCTGCGTTCCCATCCTCACCTATGGTCATGAGCTTTGGGTTATGACCGAAAGGACAAGATCACGGGTACAAGCGGCCGAAATGAGTTTCCTCCGCCGGGTGGCGGGGCTCTCCCTTAGAGATAGGGTGAGAAGCTCTGCCATCCGGGAGGAGCTCAAAGTAAAGCCGCTGCTCCTCCACATCGAGAGGAGCCAGATGAGGTGGTTCGGGCATCTGGTTAGGATGCCACCCGAACGCCTCCTTAGGGAGGTGTTTAGGGCACGTCCGACCGGTAGGAGGCCGCGGGGAAGACCCAGGACACGTTGGGAAGACTATGTCTCTCGGCTGGCCTGGGAACGCCTCGGGGTCCCACAGGAAGAGCTGGACGAAGTGGCTGGGGAGAGGGAAGTCTGGGCTTCCCTGCTTAGGCTGCTGCCCCCGCGACCCGACCTCGGATAAGCGGAAGAAGATGGATGGATGGATGGATGGATTAATAAAAAAAAGACATCAAAATGGGCTTTGCGACACTCCAGCCGGCACTAATGGCAGTCAGCTGTTTTGGATATGATCGCTGTCAAACCTCCATCTGATGGGACAACTTTGACAAGCAAGACTTTTTGCTGTGTGTCATAAGAAAGGTGCAACATTATCTTTTTTTTAGTTATTGTTTAATGACAAATCTTGAAGTCAACTTACGTGTCTTGCTACAATGACCTGGGCGTGACCGTGCTCGCGCGTAAAAAGCGACCAAGCAACCAAAAAAAAAAAACAATGTAGCGTCCTCCATGTCGTGTGTACTGATGTTAAAGACAATATACACGTCATTACACATGTACTATATCACTATATCCATGATTAAATGCTTTATAATTCCATGACAGTTATGCAGCACCACACATCCGTGTGCTTTATATAGGCACTTAAACAAGCAAAATGGTTTCTTTGGCTCGTTAGTGCGTGCTGATTTTAGAAATAATGTACACTTGACTGCACATGTAATACATCACCATGTTGCTGAACATGTTATAACTCTAAGTGTTGGGTTTCAGCAGCAAAGGCGTGCATTCGCTCTTTAATAATGTACCTAGGATTCTGTGTACGTGCCGGCAGGTTTTAAAGATAATGTACGTGTCATTGTGCATCTAAAGTATATCAAAATAAACATAATAGGAAGTGTAATGCTGCACCAAGTCAGCAATTTCTGCTTTTTTCAGGCTTCTGATTGGACAAAATGTGCATGACAGCAGGTGTATGCGTTTGTGTGTAGACATAGACAGTTTTGAAACAACACTTGTGTGGATGGAGTAGGGCTGGGCGATATATCGATATGTGCGATATATCGCGGGTTTGTCTCTGTGCGATATAGAAAATGACTATATCGTGATATTCGAGTATGCGTTCTCACACAGTTGCTTTTAGCTGCTGGCATTACACTAGAGGCTCTTCTCGCTCTTTCCTGTCTCTCCTTCTCACAGACAGCAAGCGCAGCTTCTACATATGTCACATACTGTCACGTCATACGTCACATACGTATACGCCCTCCACGAGCAGAGAGGTAGCAGCATGGCTAACGTTAGCTGTGATGCTAGTGGTAATACGAGAGAAAGAAGGTGCGAATCTGGTAACAAATGAAGGAATAATTAATTCCCCCCAAAAACAGCAAGGGGTCCACCATCTGGCGGTGGTTTGGCTTCGAGTGGGAATATGTCGAACAGACAACCGTAATTTGTCAAGTGTGGGGCGAAAGCGTTGCTATAAAATGTAGCATTACTGCTAATATGTAGCATCATTTGAAAAGTCACCTGCTGGAGAATGAACAGTGCTTACTCCGCACGTCAACATCTCCATACGGTGACACACGCCCACACCATCAAAATGCCGAGGCAAACATTTCCAGATCAACACCGTATGAAAAAAAAATAGTGATTTCTTTAGTTGTGATTTCCTTCTCTGCATGAAAGTTTTAAAGTAGCATATATTAAAGCAGTATGAAGAATAATATTTGAATGTAGACACATAGAATCATCATACTGCTGTGATTATATGCATCAGGTGTTCATTCAAGGCTGAGGCAAAATATCGAGATATATATCGTGTATCGCGATATGGCCTTAAAATATTGCGATATTAAAAAAAGGCCATATCGCCCAGTCCTAGGATGGAGATTGTTTTAACTCCAAACATGTGTTTTTGAAACTCTCCGTGTTCGTGTGGACATGGCCTTAAAGGCACTACCTAATCCACTTTTTATGTTTGATATAATGAAAACTGTTCTTATTGTTTTATTTTTGGTACTAAGAATATAGTTTTATTTTAACTTTTTCGGAATATTAATTTTGAATAATTGTATATATATGTGTTTTCATCTCAAACATGTTATAATGGCAAAATGAACATTGATTACTATTTTGCATGCAAAGAATTCAATGAACTGTATTGCATTCCTAAAATTTAAAACTGTTGTCGTCATTATTAAGTGGTTTGTCTTTTTATATTGTTTATGTATTGTTGGCAGGTTGAAAACAGCTCAGAGGATTTGCGTGGAGAAACCACCATTTAAATGACATTGTATAATAATTACCGGTATCAAAAACGCACGAGAGACAAGAACTTTGTTTATGCGGTCACACCACACAGCACATAGGGCTGTGAGCGCACCTGTTTTTATTAGCACACACAAATTGGCACAATCAGCCACGGACGCATTTCAGCTGTGCATGTCAGCCTTCAATGATGAAAACAGGCATTTAGGAAATAAAAGACAATTAGGCCAAACACAATAATTGAGGTCACATGTTAACATGTATAATTAAACCTTAATTAAGCAAAAATATTTCTCCGGCCCGGCTACACCAAATAATAATATAGATCCATGTAATAAAGTCAAAATACAAATAAGGCAACAAGAGAAGTATCCCACACTTATCTTTTGTAAAGTAAATTTGTACAGCCGATATGAGCATCTACAGCAACAATATGATTTGCCTGAGAAGATGTACAGTACAAAAAAAAAGAAAACAATTTTTTTTTTAAAGCAAAAATATGATTTGTTCAATTAATTGATTGGGATATTCGATAGAATACTCGATTACTAAAATATTCGATAGCTGCTGATAGCTGCAGCTCTAGTTAGAACTATTCGCTACTTTGTATTGGAAATGGCAACAGACTGGGCATGTCACTGTATGAAAATGTCTTATTATTATTGACCAAAATGATTAAGGTTATCATTATTAACGCAGTATTTTTTAAATGTGCTCAACATTTTCAAAAAGTACTCATACTGAAATTTTTAATCAAGTTTTATAAAACACAAAAATTCAACCGTTTTATTTTTTTTTTTTAACTTTCAAAATGATTTCCTTTGTGGAAGAAACATTATTGTGGATAAGGACACTGTGTTTCATGTACCTCAAGGAGAAATTTAATGTGCATATGAAAGCAACACAAGTACGTAGTAAACAAAATAATAACAAACATTAAAAAAAATAAATGTGAATATTGTGCTAGATGGCACCTTAGGGATATAAGAGATAAACAATTAAAACAAATGTAGGAATTCTGCAAGATGGCACATGATGGCCATAAGACGTAACTGCACTTTTTGTCCATATAAATAAAAATTGTGTTCATATATGAGATTTAGTCTAACACACAGGGCTGCACGATTATTCATTATGTTAAGTAAAACAGTGTTGGGGTGGGGTGTGAACACATCATGTAATGTGTCAGTTCTAATAAAAAGGCTATAGATAAACATAATCCTTATATTTAAAGACAAATGTTTGTGTTTTTGTTCATTAATTGTATTAACGTGTCAGCTTTTTTTCATTACATAATGCTTTTCTATTTTTACATTTTGATAGAGAGAGGTATTTTCGTAAGCTATGTACATTGTGTCTACACTGACATGTGCTAAATGTATGCAGGCCTCGAATTTTACAATATTTTTTCTTCAAGGCAAGTGTTACCTTAAAGGAGGTCTCTTTTTTTTGGGCACCAAGGCAAGTGTATGAGATCTAGGGCTACCAATTATGGCCAAAGTAATAATTAAGATTATTGTTATCAATATTGAAATCATGATTATTGATTGTTAGGTAAAGCAGTGTTGGGCTGTGAACGTAATACCATCATGTCATTTGTAATGTCTAATAAAAAGACTATAGATAAATGTTATCCATATAATTAAAGACAAATATCAGGGTTTTTTTTAATTATCTAATAAAATCAACCTGTCAGCTTGTTGTCATTACATGATGCCTTTATCTCTATTTTTACATTTTGATGGAGGGACTTTTTTTTTTTTTAATTATTTATTTAAGTTATATACATTTATATGTACATGTAGATGCTGTTTCGGGACAGATCAATTAAGAGTTTGAGCAAAAATATGTTGTACAGGAATTAACTACACACAATAACACATTAACAACGTGCTATGTCACATGAATTGTTTTTGAAGAACCGGTAATATATTTGTAAAATGAAAAAAAAAGTAATGTGAAAAAAAAAACTGGTGTTAACTTTTTGATATTAAAATAAAACACAAAGCAGTGTGGCTAATGATGGTAAAGTCAAATAAACACGCTTTGTTCTTCTCCAACGCCTATCAGTACACAGTTTGGCCAACAAAAATAAAGATGAGTGATACCTCACACATTGAATACACCATCTTCACAGCCTGCATTTAGTTCGATGAGATGACAAAACATTTGAGCTAGTATTGATGTTCTTTGAACACCGGTACAGATTGCAGTTAAATAATGCACGAGTGAACATCCTGGTAAACAAACTAAAGACTTTATAAACAAGTTGTGACAACATTCATGACAGATCACCTGCTGCATGTTTCCTCACGTCATTAACTCTCAGTCACAGCAGCTGATGAACGCTGTATTGAGAAAATAACAGCAACATCAAATATTTTTTCCTTCGCTATATACTTTTAGTGTGGGGACAAGTACGTCTGTCTCTAATATTGTCCACACTTGTCTCCATCTAATAGCAGTGCACTCTTAAACGCACGACGGGAAGTGAGGGAAAATGATGTTACAACAAGCGCTTGGCGCCGTTTACTCCGTGCCGTTGGTCCGCCATGAATATCAAACCAAACGACGCTAGTGCGAAAGCGCCTGACTTCGTGTTGCCAAAAATGCAATAATAAATGACAGTTTTTCGGTAATTTAAAACTTACCGTATTTTCCGCACCATTAGCCGCACCTAAAAACCACAAATTTACTCAAAAGCTGACAGTGCGGCTTTTAACCCGGTGCGCTTTATATATGGATAAATATTAAGATTCATTTTCATAAAGTTTCGATCTCGCAACTTAGGTAAACAGCCGCCATCTTTTTTCCCGGTAGAACAGGAAGCGCTTCTTCTTCTACGCAAGCAACCGCCAAGGTAAGCACCCGCCCCCATAGAACAGGAAGCGCTTCTTCTTCTACTGTAAGCAACCACCCGCCCCCGGAAGAAGAAGAAAAAGCGCGCGGATATCACCGTACGTTTCATTTCCTGTTTACATCTGTAAAGACCACAAAATGGCTCCTACTAAGCGACAAGGATCCGGTTCATGAAAAGACGCAATCTCTCCATCCGCACACGGATTACTACCGTATTTCACAGCAACTGATATTCCTGTGAACCGCACTGTGGAACGGGAGCACGTACGGTGAATATTCGCACCACAGGGAATGAGAAGTCATCCTTCACTGTGGTTCTAGCTTGCCATGCTAATGAAACTTCCACCCATGGTGATATTCAAAAGGAAGACCTTGCCAAAAGAGACCTTTCCAGCCGGCGTCATCATAAAAGCTAACTCGAAGGGATGGATGAAGAAAAGATGAGCGAGTGGTTAAGGTAAGTTTAAGTTTACGCGAAGAGGCCGGGTGGCTTTTTTCACGCAGCTCTGTCCATGTTGATATACGTATGTTTGTGATTGCACATTTGCGTACATTTTGGGAGTGAACAGAGTTGTTAGAACGCTGGTTTTAATATATTATTAAAGTTTGACTGACCTATCTGACTGTTTTTTTGACATTCCTTTAGTGCAGTTAGATGCGGCTTACAACATGGGGCGGCTTATTGGTGGACAAAGTTTTGAAATATGCCGTTCATTGAAGGCGCGGCTTTTAACCCAGGGCGCCTTATGGTGCGGAAAATACGGTACTAACCTTCTGGGATTTTATCGCAAATTATCATTATACCGTTTACTGTTACATCCCTCGTCCATTAACAAGTACAAAGTCAAGTGCGGTCACGGCATGTTCTTGCTGGCGACGTTGGTCAATTTTTTAGGGCATGACGGCAAATGACGAGGGCAGTCGCAGCAGTTGCCGCGGTTGCCGTGGTTAAATTCGAGCCCTGTGTATGTACACGAACATACAATATCGGGACAGATCCATTAAGAGTTTGAGCAGAAATTTGTTGTATCGAAATTAACTATACACCATAAAACATTAACATGCTATGTCACATGAGTGTTTTTTTAAGTAATAACTTTCTGACATGAAAGACCTACAAATAAAAACATGGTGTTTATTTTTTTGACATAAATATGAAACCTAAGCAGTTTGGCTAATGAAGATAAAGTCTAATAAGCAAGCGTTGTTCTTCTCCAACAACACCATGTGACTCAGTGCAACAGTTTGGCCAAAGAAATTAACAGAAGTGATACCTCTCACGTCTAATACACAATATTCGTACTTCAGTGTGTTGATACCTCACAGCCTGCGTTCAATTCGATGAGATGACAAAACATTACAGCGAGTATTGATATGATGACAAGTGAGCATCCCTGTAATCAAACTAAAGACTTCATAAACAAGTTGTGGAAACGTTCCCTACACATCGCCTGCTGCATGTTTCCTCACGACATTAACTCTCAGTCACAGCAAGTGAGAAGACACTGTGTTGAGAAAATGAAAGCAACATCAAATACTTTTCTCTGCCACTGTATACTTGTAGTGTGGGACAAATGAGTCTGTCTCCCAATATTATCCACACTTGTCGACATCGAACAGCAGTGTGTTCTTAAACGCACGCCGAGACTCTACTCTACAGAAGTGAAGCGAGGGAAATAAAGTGAAACAAAGCATTTGGCTCCAATTACAGGGACGGCGTGGCGCAGTGGAAGAGTGGCCGTGCGCAACCCGAGGGTCCCTGGTTCAATCCCCACCTAGTACCAACCTCGTCATGTCCGTTGTGTCCTGAGCAAGACACTTCACCCTTGCTCCTGATGGGTGCTGGTTAGCGCCTTGCATAGCAGCTCCTTCCATCAGTGTGAATGTGTGTGTGAATGGGTAAATGTGGAAGTAGTGTCAAAGCGCTTTGAGTACCTTGAAGGTAGAAAAGTGCTATACAAGTACAACCCATTTATCATTTAGGTAAAATCTGGAGTAAGCTCCCTGTAGTTGTTTTGCGTCATGTTTTGTCGAGCAAAAAGGCGCTGGTGCGCATGCAGCGACTTTTGTTACCAGCATGTAAGCAGTGTTGCCTAAAATGTATTAACCAATGACGGTTTTTCGATAATTAAAAATGTAAACGGTATTACGAACCATCTGGAATATTACTGCGCTTTATCATTATACCATTTACCATGAGATCCCTACAAGACACAAATAAATAATAAATGAAGGAATATAAATGAATTAATTTAAAAATGGCAACAGCGGAGGATTTTAAGCATGCATGTATATATACGAGCCAGTCTGCTCCAAAACAAGAGGTTAGAGAAAAATAAATAACTTATTGAGTACAACTTCTTCGGGTAATCCACTACCATATATGGAGAAAACAACCACTGAGGTAATTAGGGCAAATTACATCCCAAATACATATTCCAAATGCTTTATAAATATGTCCGACATGCCTCCATGGTTTAATTTAAAATTTTCGGGACTTATGGGGATCTCAAATACACAGAAACAGGTGCCAATAGGTAAGAAAAGTTGGTTTGCACAACGAGACACCTATCATAAGAGCCAAAATGTTATGTGTGCAAGCTGTATACTGAAACACATTAGAGTTGTACTTTTGTAAATCGGCTAAAAGCAATCCAAAATTAAAGAGATGTGCTCTCTATCATTCACAATCACTAGATAAAACATGACACATATGTTTTTATGCATTTTTTTATGCATTCCATGTCGTAAATAAATAAATACATAGAAAGTCTGCTAACAACGTAGTCAAGGGGGGCTCTCTATTTCCCACAAAACCCTCTAAATAACCATCCAAAATCGGTCAACAATACTCTTTATTACATATTGTGACCTGAATATTAATCAATTATTAGCAATGTTGTTATTTTAAGCGCTAATGCAGACAAACTATTTATTATACAAACAGCTAAGTAGCCTTCTGCTGCTTTTACTGTGAGCCGGCAGCGATGTCCTGCTGCTCCCGCATCATCGCGTCTCGTCAAAGTTATTCTAGATTATAAATTGTATCTCTCATCTGGATAATAAGAGGATTTAGCCATGAATGTAGTTAATCTGTGACATTCAATTTATACCCACAGATGGAGACAAACACACACAGCCGAAGACAGTGTCTGCATGCAGGGAGACGTTTCCTTGTTAATACCCTTTGTGTGCATCATGATTAAGTGTCCATCTAAACGGGAAGATATGGACATCCTATCAGTTGTCATCAAACTAAGAGCAAACATTGTACAGTAAGCTATGGTTTTATTATGTTTGTAGTTTGTATTTCTTGTTTAGCACTTAGCAATACTGCTACATGATGCCATGTGTTTCACTAAAGCTGGATATGTTTAGCAGAACACCTACAACTTGTAGCTCATCCTCCTTATATTCAGCATCAACAATGTAAGGTTCTGGACCATAATTTTGCCCAAAGTAATCGTTGTTGGCTTTCACAAAGTCTGCATGATTTGCATTGTTTTTGGTAGGGAAGGGATCTGCAGGTCCTACCTCTACGTCACGCGATCATGTGACATGCTTCCTCATTATCTATCGAAATGGCTCGGGAATTTCCGTGAGATTTATACTATTTTGATCATATCTATATACCGTATTTTCCGCACCATTAGCCGCACCTAAAAACCACAAATTTACTCAAAAGCTGACAGTTCGGCTTTTAACCCGGTGCGCTTTATATATGGATTAATATTACGATTCATTTTCATAAAGTTTCGATCTCGCAACTTCGGTAAACAGCCGCCATCTTTTTTCCCGGTAGAACAGGAAGCGCTTCTTCTTCTACGCAAGCAACCGCCAAGGTAAGCACCCGCCCCCATAGAACAGGAAGCGCTTCTTCTTCTACTGTAAGCAACCACCCGCCCCGGAAGAAGAAGAAGCACGCGGTGCATGCTGGGATATGTGACGTTTCATTTCCATTTGTGTGTTTATGTAAAGACCCCAAAATGGCTCCTATTAAGTGTGTTGTCTGTCTAATTATAAATAATGCAGACGAGGCGTGTTAACTGAGTTCTCAACGTTTACTCACAGCGTGCTCATAACCACATTCTAACTGCCAGCATACAACAACGCTTCTCAGGGCTACCGCGCATGCTCGTCACTATCGTTGCATGCTGGGTAGTGTAGTTGTTATATTTGCTAGCTCATAACATCACATTGAGAGACACGCTTACGCGCTTAATTCAATACTCGCCGTCATTCCGGGTGGATTGACAAAAGACCTCCAGCCGCTAGATATTGGTGTCAACAGGGCATTCGAAGCTAGACTGCTAACTGCGTGGGAACAATGGATGACCGAAGGCGAACACACCTTCACTAAGACAGAGGCAGCGCCGGACGACATTCGCCCAACTTTTCAATTCGGACACCGAAGGAGAAAAATTCGAGGGATTTATGAATGAAGAATAACTTCAGAAAGTGAGCGTTATGTTTATTTTGTGTGTTGTGACATTAACGTTCGAGCAACATTATGTTGCTATTGCTCTGCACTATTTTGAATTTTACTATGTTTGTGATTGCACATTTGCGTACATTTTGGGACAGAGTTGTTAGAACGCTGGTTTTTAATATATTATTAAAGTTTGACTGACCTATCTGACTGTTTTTTTGACATTCCCTTTAGCGCAGCGTAGGCGCGGCTTATAGTCCGGGGCGGCTTATTGGTGGACAAAGTTATGAAATATGCCATTCATTGAAGGTGCGGCTAATAATCCGGTGCGCCTTATAGTGCGGAAAATACGGTATTCGCAATCTTTGGAAGTCTTTAGTCATAAATCCAATATATATGATAATAGCATCAATATAGAGGCAACTTTTTTTTCCACTCTACTGGTACTTTAAGAAAGTCATGTGCCTGTACGAAATATTTTTTTTTCACTGTAATCGGGACTCTAGACCTTACCTGCCTTGTGGTTAGAGTGTCCGCCCTGAGATTGGTAGGTCGTGAGTTCAAACCCCGGCCCAGTCATACCAAAGACTATTAAAAAAAATGGGACCCAGTACCTCCCTGCTTGGCGCTCAGCATCAAGGGTTGGAATTGGGTGTTAAATCACCAAAATGATTCCCGAGCGCGGCCACCTTGCTGGTCACTTGCTCCCCTCACCTCCCAGGGGGTGGGTCAAATGCAGAGGGTAATTTCACCACACCTAGTGTGTGTGTGACTATCAGTGGTACTTTAAAGGCCTACTGAAACCCATTACTACCGACCACGCAGTCTGATAGTTTATATATCAATGATGAAATCTTAACATTGCAACACATGCCAATACGACCGGGTTAGCTTACTAAAGTGCAATTTTAAATTTCGCGCGAAATATCCTGCTGAAAACGTCTCGGCATGATGACGTCTGCGCGTGACGTCACGGATTGTAGAGGACATTTTGGGACAACATGGTGGCCAGCTATTAAGTCGTCTGTTTTCATCGCAAAATTCCACAGTATTCTGGACATCTGTGTTGGTGAATCTTTTGCAATTTGTTCAATGAACAATGGAGACAGCAAAGAAGAAAGCTGTAGGTGGGAAGCGGTGTATTGCGGCAGGTGTTGTGCCGGAAAACGCACCCTCGCCGTAGAATGCACCCCCTGACTGGTGTGCCGGATAACACAGCCGGTGTTTCATTGTTTACATTCCCGAAAGATGACAGTCAAGCTTTACCATTGGCCTGTGGCGAACTGGGACAACAGAGACTTTTACCAGGAGGACTTTGAGTTGGATACGCAGACACGGTACGGTGAGTACGCATGCAGCTGCGGCTTCCAAACATTTGATTGCTTGCCCATACGTGCGTGCCGCTATGTGCATGTCACGTACGTAACTTTGGGGACTTTGGGGAAATATATGTGCTGTATGAACTTTAGGGAGGTGAACGGTACTTTGGGCTGTGGGATTGAGTGTGTTGTGCAGGTGTTTGAGTTGTATTGGCGGGTTATATGGACGGGAGGGGGGAGCTGTTTGTTATGCGGGATTCATTTGTGGCATATTAAATATAAGCCTGGTTGTGTTGTGGCTAATAGAGTATATAGGGACGGCGTGGCGCAGTGGGAGAGTGGCCGTGCGCAACCCGAGGGTCCCTGGTTCAATCCCCACCTAGTACCAACCTCGTCATGTCCGTTGTGTCCTGAGCAAGACACTTCACCCTTGCTCCTGATGGCTGCTGGTTAGCGCCTTGCATGGCAGCTCCCGCCATCAGTGTGTGAATGTGTGTGTGAATGGGTAAATGTGGAAGTAGTGTCAAAGCGCTTTGAGTACCTTGAAGGTAGAAAAGCGCTATACAAGTACAACCCATTTATCATTTATATATGTCTTGTGTTTATTTACTGTTTTAGTCATTACCAGCTGAATATCAGGTCCCACCCGCCTCTCACAGCATCTTCCCTATCTGAATCGCTCCCACTGCCCTCTAGTCCTTCACTCTCACTTTCCTCATCCACAAATCTTTCATCCTCGCTCAAATTAATGGGGAAATCATCGCTTTCTCGGTCCGAATCGCTCTTGCTGCTGGTGGCCATGATTGTAAACAATGTGCGGATGTGAGGAGCTCCACAACCTGTGACGTCACGCGCATATCGGCATATCATCTGCTACTTCCGGTACAGGCAAGGCTTTTTTTATCAGCGACCAAAAGTTGCGAACTTTATCGTCGATGTTCTCTACTAAATCCTTTCAGCAAAAATATGGCAATATCGCGAAATGATCAAGTATGACACATAGAATGGACCTGCTATCCCCGTTTAAATAAGAAAATCGCATTTCAGTAGGCCTTTAACTTTTAACTTGAACTTTACCCCGGCAGCTATTTTAGATAAAAGTAGAATACAGAAGAAAACAAAAAAATCTAAATAGAAATATTTACACATTGAGGAAAACCGTGTCAACAAAAAATTATTTATTATTGGCCATTCTCCATTTGTCTCTGGACAAAGTCACAAATAAACATGCAAGGAGTAGATAGTTCCAGTTAACTTCCTGAGCCTAAATGAAGATAAAACAGAAGTTATGTTGTTCGGTCCAAGTCGCTCTCCCTCCCCCAACGTTGACCTCGGCACTCTGACCCCGTATCTCAGCGACTCTGTCACAAACCTGGGGGTAAAGTTTGACTCAGATTTTAAATTCGAAAAACAAATCAGCAGCGTCGTTCAAAAAAGCTTTTATCAATTACGCCAAATAGCGAAAGTGAAACCGCTTCTATCAAGACATGATCTTGAGAAATTAATCCACGCTTTTATCTCGACTCGTCTTGATTATTGTAATGCCCTGTATGTTGGCATTAGCCAGGCCTCCCTCGCCCGCCTGCAGCTCGTGCAGAACTCTGCTGCTCGTCTGCTAACACAGACCCGCAGACGTGAGCACATCACCCCTATTTTAGCGTCCCTTCACTGGCTCCCTGTGCGTTACCGAATACATTTTAAACTCCTTTTATTTGTTTTTAAATGTCTAAACAACCTCGCGCCAACCTATCTCTCCGACCTCCTTCAGCCTTACTGCCCCACCCGATCCTTAAGATCAGCCGATCAGCTGCTGTTGACGGTCCCTGACACAAGGCTGAAGCTTAGAGGTGACAGAGCTTTCGCCGTTGCTGCTCCCAAGCTCTGGAACGACCTACCCCTGAGTGTTAGACAAGCCTCCTCTCTTCCTGTTTTTAAATCTCTCTTAAAAACATACTTTTATTCCATGGCTTTTAACACTGAGTGATATCCATCCTGCAATGGCGCCCCATAATACACCTGCTGTGATCCTGTTTTTATGTTTTTATTAATTCTATTTTAATTATTTATTTTTTATCGTGTTCTGTTTGTGTTGTGTTGTGTTTGCTCGGTACTCGTTTTATCTTTTAACCTGCTCATTGTACAGCACTTTGGCTACCCCTGTGGTAAATTTTAAATGTGCTCTATAAATAAAGTTGATTTGATTTGATTTGATTTATGATGACAGTCTTAAGGGCGAAGCTGGGTGTCGGTATTCCACTGAATGTAAAGTAAAGAGGATTCTTATCAATTGGTTAACCTTTCCTAATCCTCTGCTCCCCCCTATCCCTTGTGGAAGGGGAGACACACAGATCCGGTGGCCATGGATGGGGTGCTGGCTGTCCGGGGTCGGGACCCGGGGTGGACCGCTCGCCTGTATATCGGTTGGGAACATCTCTGCGCTGCTGACCCGTCTCCGCTCGGGATGGTTTCCTGCTGACCCCACTGTGGACTGGACTCTTACTGTTATGCTGGATCCACTATGGACTGGACTCCCACAATATTATGTTAGACCCACTCGACATCCATTGCATTCGGTCTCCCTAGAGGGGGGGGGGGGGGTTACCCACATATGCGGTCCTCTCCAAGGTTTCTCATAGTCATTCACATCGACGTCCCACTGGGGTGAGTTTTTCCTTGCCCTTATGTGGGCTATACCGAGGATGTCGTTGTGGCTTGTGCAGCCCTTTGAGACACTTGTGATTTAGGGCTATATAAATAAACATTGATTGATTGATTGATTGATTGATTGATAATTACGCTCTGGCTTTTTTGGTCTTTTAGTCGCGTTTTTGCTGTTAATGTTTTGTTTTGTTTTGCTGCAAATGCCCCCCCCGTGCCGCACTTTGACAACAATGTCTGTAGATGTCTTTTATGTGTAATTTAATTCATGTATATGTAATTTGTGTTAAAACCAGCAGGAGCTAACAAGACGATCTTGTGGCCTTACATCGACGACTTTCGGTTACTCATGTCAGGAGACTTCAAATAGCTGATCAATGGCTGTGAACAGAGTAAGCTAAAGCGTAACATTTCCACATGTTTCGTTTTTACAGCAGCACAGCTTACCAGGACCGGGCTACAGGCACTGGGCTGCAGGCTGGACAGGCGTCGTGCCAGTACCGCTCTGTAGCTGCTCTCCGGGTCGTCTTCCAGAGCGACGCTGTCCGGTTGAGAATCCTCCACGATCAAACAAGGGGTCTCCGGCTGAGGCAGGCTGGATTCCAGGTCACTTCCGCCGGGATCCATGAGGTCGGGCCGCGAACAGGAGAGCGACTGACGAAACACAAAATAACATAATGTGAACGATTTTTAAACTGAAGGCGCAGTTTTAAAATGGCCAGTTGACTGAGCTAACGTGTCGCTTCGTTAATTTGCGTTTTATTTCCTCTGCCATTGTCCATTTTGTGTGAGACAACAAGACACACCCACCACCTCCCTGCGCTGCGCAGCGCGGCAAATGCAGCAGGGAGGAACCTTATTGGTCGGTTGGTTTATGTGACGTCACTTAGGGACAACTTTTCGTGTTAGTTTTATGTTTACTGGACATTTGTTGTAACCAGGGCCGGCCCGTGGCATAGGCCGTATAGGCAAATGCTAAGGGCGCCGTCCATCAGGGGGCGCCACGCCAGTGCCACAAATGTTGGAGAAAAAAAAAGAAAAAGAGAAAAAAAAAGTTGGTACTATTATTTCTAAATACAAAAAATAATCCCACGTTAATTAAAATGCAAAGTAAAGCTTATTTAATAGAAATATTATTTGTTACAACATTACGCCCCCCCTCCCTTCCTGTATCATGACTCTTTTTGGACGTCACCACATCAAAAAATCAACACAAGATGCCAAAACTGTCAGGTGCCCAGGGTAGAAAAAAGAGAAAAGAAGAGGAGGAGAAACGAGAAAAGACAGAAGTAGCAGGTAGGTAACGTTAGCCTACATGAAATTATTTGTCTGTTACAGAATGTGATAGCGACCTGGCTTTTTAGCATTAAGCTAATGTTACATGATTCGGCAATTGCTAATCAATAAATAGCTAGTTCCGTTTTAACGTCGGGTTAATATTGTGGAGGGGGCTAAATTGTTATGGAAAATAATAATGTAACGTTAGCCTACATGAAATTATTTGTCTGTTACAGAATGTGATAGTAACCTGGCTTTTTAGCATTAAGCTAATGCTACATGATTCGGCAATTGCTAATCAATAAATAGCTAGTTCCGTTTTAACGTCGGGTTAATATTGTGGAGGGGGCTAAATTGTTATGGAAAATAATAATGTAACGTTAGCCTACATGAAGTTATTTGTCTGTTACAGAATGTGATAGTAACCTGGCTTTTTAGCATTAAACTAATGCTACATGATTCGGCAATTGCTAATCAATAAATAGCTAGTTGTGTTTTAACGTCGGGTTAATATTGTGGAGGGGGCTAAATTGTTATGGAAAATAATAATGTAACGTTAGCCTACATGAAATTATTTGTCTGTTACAGAATGTGATAGTGACCTGGCTTTTTAGCATTAAGCTAATGTTACATGATTCGGCAATTGCTAATCAATAAATAGCTAGTTCCGTTTTAACGTCGGGTTAATATTGTGGAGGGGGCTAAATTGTTATGGAAAATAATAATGTAACGTTAGCCTACATGAAATTATTTGTCTGTTACAGAATGTGATAGTAACCTGGCTTTTTAGCATTAAGCTAATGCTACATGATTCGGCAATTGCTAATCAATAAATAGCTAGTTCCGTTTTAACGTCGGGTTAATATTGTGGAGGGGGCTAAATTGTTATGGAAAATAATAATGTAACGTTAGCCTACATGAAGTTATTTGTCTGTTACAGAATGTGATAGTAACCTGGCTTTTTAGCATTAAACTAATGCTACATGATTCGGCAATTGCTAATCAATAAATAGCTAGTTGTGTTTTAACGTCGGGTTAATATTGTGGAGGGGGCTAAATTGTTATGGAAAATAATAATGTAACGTTAGCCTACATGAAATTATTTGTCTGTTACAGAATGTGATAGTGACCTGGCTTTTTAGCATTAAGCTAATGTTACATGATTCGGCAATTGCTAATCAATAAATAGCTAGTTCCGTTTTAACGTCGGGTTAATATTGTGGAGGGGGCTAAATTGTTATGGAAAATAATAATGTAACGTTAGCCTACATGAAATTATTTGTCTGTTACAGAATGTGATAGTAACCTGGCTTTTTAGCATTAAGCTAATGCTACATGATTCGGCAATTGCTAATCAATAAATAGCTAGTTGTGTTTTAACGTCGGGTTAATATTGTGGAGGGGGCTAAATTGTTATGGAAAATGATAATGTAACGTTAGCCTACATGAAATTATTTGTCTGTTACAGAATGTGATAGTGACCTGGCTTTTTAGCATTAAGCTAATGTTACATGATTCGGCAATTGCTAATCAATAAATAGCTAGTTGTGTTTTAACGTCGGGTTAATATTGTGGAGGGGGCTAAATTGTTATGGAAAATAATAATGTAACGTTAGCCTACATGAAATTATTTGTCTGTTACAGAATGTGATAGTAACCTGGCTTTTTAGCATTAGGCTAATGCTACATGATTCGGCAATTGCTAATCAATAAATAGCTAGTTGTGTTTTAACGTCGGGTTAATATTGTGGAGGGGGCTAAATTGTTATGGAAAATAATAATGTAACGTTAGGCTACATGAAATTATTTGTCTGTTACAGAATGTGATAGTGACCTGGCTTTTTAGCATTAAGCTAATGTTACATGATTCGGCAATTGCTAATCAATAAATAGCTAGTTCCGTTTTAACGTCGGGTTAATATTGTGGAGGGGGCTAAATTGTTATGGAAAATAATAATGTAACGTTAGCCTACATGAAGTTATTTGTCTGTTACAGAATGTGATAGTAACCTGGCTTTTTAGCATTAAGCTAATGCTACATGATTCGGCAATTGCTAATCAATAAATAGCTAGTTGTGTTTTAACGTCGGGTTAATATTGTGGAGGGGGCTAAATTGTTATGGAAAATAATAATGTAACGTTAGATAATTACAGTACTCCCACCTTACATTCCTCAGGGACATTTCTTTCTTTTTTTAGTTTATTTCGAACATGAACACACTTACATCATAATACATCACACAATTTCATATCATTTCATTTTACATCATGCCTGAAAAGGAGTAGGAAGAAGCAAAGCTTATTTAATCCTACCCCTTTCCCACTTCAAAGCGTTTACAAATATATAGAATCATTTACTGACCTTTTTATATAATAAAATAACATCTATGAATTAGTATTGTAGTTTTGTAATATGTAATTAATTAATTAATTCAGTCATTATTAACATACTGAGATGAAGAATATCTTATTTTCAATAAGGTTGAAAGTATTTCTCATAATTCTTCTTCTTTGTACTCTGTAAGCACTATTATTTTGAACAACCTCTTAAACTGGATCATATCAGTACAATTTTTAACTTCTTTACTTAATCCATTCCATAATTTAATTCCACATACTGATATGCTAAAAGTTCTAAGTGTTGTACGTGCATATAAATGTTTGTATTAGATCTTTTAAGCAGGTGTTTTTTGTTTACATTGTTATTGCCTTCTGGTTAGCTAATGTTTGATCTGCAGGTAATAGTCACTTTTCCACCCCTTTATATATTAGGTATAGTTGTAAGTAAAAAAAAAAAAAAAAAAGGTCAAAGACAAAGCTATTCGGGTTCTTGTGAGTATATACACTTCACTGCCGATGTGGGGAGGGGCGCCACCTAAAATCTTGCCTAGGGCGCCAGATTGGTTAGGGCCGGGCCTGGTTGTAACTTATCGTTTATGTGGTGTGTGTTGGGGGTCTTTTTGTGATCACTTCTATTTTGTTGAATGTTTTGTTCTATGTTTACTACATGTACCTTCGTATTTTATCCATTCATATGTATTAAGTGTTTAAAATGTAACTCAATGCAATTAAATGGACACTGTGGCATATATTTTTGTAAGTAGCCATCTCTCGAACAACAAATTATTAATAGTAGACTCTTAACAAGCACCCTCTGCCTCCAAAGCCCAGATAATGTGAGACTAAATCATGAAAGCTTACAATGCAGCCTGCATAATAGGGTTGGGCGATACTGCACTTTATGGCATTGATACCAAGTTAATACAGGGTCAGTACTTGTCGATACTGATACTATTTACTTCCTCTGAGGTCAGAGGCCATATATATATATATATATATATATATATATATATATATATATATATATATATATATATATATATATGTATGTGTGGGAAAAAAATCACAAGACTATTTCATCTCTACAGGCCTGTTTCATGAGGGGGGGTACCCTCAATCATCAGGAGGTTTTAATGGGAGCATTCGCATACCATGGTTTATATAGGGCACAGAGTGGGTGGGTACAGGCTGGCGTAGGGGCGTGGTGATTGGCTCATGTGTTACCTAGGAGGTGTTTCCGTCTATGGCGGCATGCTGTCACAATTTCGCTGCGCTTGTTGAGGGATGACAGGTCTGGACGGTAAATAATAAACAGTTTCTCTTTCAAGCATAGGTTGCATCTTTTATTACCACTATTGTAAGGTGTGCTGGATGCAAGAATTTGCCATGTTATTGAATATTCAACATTATTGTCTTTGAGGTCCCAAATGTGTTTGCTGAGTTCTGTGGTATTTCGCAGGTTTTTGTTCCTGAAAGAAGCCTTGTGATTGTTCCATCTGGTTTTGAATTCTCCCTCGGTTAATCCTACATATGTGTCGGATGTGTTAATGTCCTTGCGTATTACCTTAGATTGGTAGACAACTGATGTTTGTAAGCACCCCCCGTTGAGAGGGCAATCAGGTTTCTTTCGGCAGTTACAGTCTTTGTTGGTTTTGGAGTCGCTCTGTCTGGGGGCCGACGGCTCATTTGCAATTGTGGTTTGAGATGATTTGTCGTATATTGTTCATGCAGCTGTAGCTCAATTTGATGTTGTTCTTGTTGAATACTTTTCTTAGGTTGTTGTCTTTGGGAAAGTGTTTGTCAATCAGATTGAGGAATTTGTGTCAATCAGATTGACATTGGACACAAATTCCTCAATCTGATTGACAAACACTTTCCCAAAGACAACAACCTAAGAAAAGTATTCAACAAGAACAACATCAAATTGAGCTACAGCTGCATGAACAATATACGACAAATCATCTCAAACCACAACAAAACAATTGCAAATGAGCCGTCGACCCCCAGTCAGAACGACTCCAAAACCCACAAAGCATGTAACTGTCGAAAGAAACCTGATTGCCCACTCAACGGGGGGTGCTTACAAACATCAGTTGTCTACCAATCTAAGGTAATACGCAAGTACATTAACACATCCGACACATATGTAGGATTAACCGAGGGTGAATTCAAAACCAGATGGAACAACCACAAGGCTTCTTTCAGGAACAAAAACCTGCGAAATACCACAGAACTCAGCAAACACATTTGGGACCTCAAAGACAATAATGTTGAATATTCAATAACATGGCAAATTCTTGCATCCAGCACACCTTACAATAGTGGTAATAAAAGATGCAACCTATGCTTGAAAGAGAAACTGTTTATTATTTACCGTCCAGACCTGTCATCCCTCAACAAGCGCAGCGAAATTGTGACAGCATGCCGCCATAGACGGAAACACCTCCTAGGTAACACATGAGCCAATCACCACGCCCCTACGCCAGCCTGTACCCACCCACTCTGTGCCCTATACAAACCATGGTATGCGAATGCTCCCATTAAAACCTCCTGATGATTGAGGGTACCCCCCCTCATGAAACAGGCCTGTAGAGATGAAATAGTCTTGTGATTTTTTTTCCCACACATACATATATTGCGCTCTACTACGGTATCGAGCACTATTTTTTGGATAACCTTATTAAGACATATATATATATATATATATATATATATATATATATATATATATATATATATATATCATTTTCTACCGCTTGTCCCTTTCGGTTGTTGACTTATTTATATTTGACTTTATTAAATGGATTTATTTATTGTTTGGCGCAGTCGGAATGGAACAGGAGGGGATAGAAAGAAGAAAAGACAAACACAGATGGGTAAATTGCAGGGACAAGAGGGGGATAAGACAGAGAAACAACAACAAAACAACAACAACGAAAAGAGACCAACATCAGCAGATACAATATGTACAAATATCATACGAAAAATGATAGCGAAGAAGCAGTTAGTGAAGTACATATTAATAACACTGTAATAACAATGACCATTATTGCACTACAAATGGAGCAATACAAATACCAATAGAAATAACACTATTGATAATGATAATTACCTCAATTATTAACAATACAGTTGTTTCAAATGCAACAATAAACATATGTAATGATAACTTGAACTAAAAAGGCAACAGATACTGTAAATGGAGGGAAAGAAATACAAACAAACTAAATAAACCTTGTAAATTGTTTTAGCAAAAATAGGTCAAGCCTTATCAGTGTGCCTTGTTTGACCCAGTTACCACAAAGGGGGAACAACGTTGATACATGTTTAATGAAACATAGTAAAATGCATGAGGTGAAGTAAGCATATGTGCTTGTATATGTACAGTATGTGTATATGTATGTTTCAACAGTGAATGTGCACGTGGATGTGTGCCGTGTGTGTGTGTATGTATGTACTGTATTTGTGTATGTATGTGCGTAAGTACCTATGTGTGTGCGTATGTATGAATAATTGTGTGCATGTGCGTATGTATGTTTGCAAATAGAACTAGATGTTTCAATCCCTTTGGTAAGTAGGAACAATCTTGATGGTAGCAGTCGGTGTGGAGTGGTGAAAGGGAGGGTAAGTATGTCATTGGAAAAGTGTTCTGTGGTCTGACGAGTCCACATTTCAAATTGTTTTTGGAAACTGTGGACGTCGTGTCATCCAAACCAAAGAGGAAAAGAACCATCCGGATTGTTCTAGGCGTGAAGTTGAAAAGCCAGCATCTGTGATAGTATGGGGGTGTATTAGTGCCCAAGGCATGGGTAACTTACACATCTGTGAAGGCACTACTAATGCTGAAAGGTACACACAGGTTTTGGAGCAACATATGTTGCCATCCAAGCAACGTTACCATGGACGCCCCTGCTTATGTCAGCAAGACAATGCCAAGCCACGTGTTACATCAACGTGGCTTCATAGTAAAAGAGTGTGGGTACTAGACTGGCCTGCCTGTAGTCCAGACCTGTCTCCCATTGAAAATGTGTGGTGCATTATGAAGCCTAAAATACCACAACGGAGACCCCCGGACTGTTGAACAACTTAAGCTGTACATCAAGCAAGAATGGGAAAGAATTCCACCTGAGAAGCTTAAAAAAATGTGTCTCCTCAGTTCCCAAACATTTACTGAGTGTTGGTAAAAGGAAAGGCCATGTAACACAGTGGTGAACATGTCCTTTCCCAACTACTTTGGCACGTGTTGCAGCCATGAAATTCTAAGTTAATTATTATTTGCAAAAAAAAAAAAAAAGTTTATGAGTTTGAACATCAATTATCTTGTCTTGCAGTGCATTCAATTGAATATGGGTTGAAAAGGATTTGCAAATCATTGTATTCCGTTTATATTTACATCTAACAATTTCCCAACTCGTATGGAAACGGGGTTTGTATATATATATATGTATATATATATATATATATATATATATATATATATATATATATATATATATATATCGATGCTGTCATCTAGCAAAGCTGAATTTGACCAAGCAACCCCCCCGTACCAAAAAGCCCTTGATGAAAGCGGATACAATTTCACCCTCACCTATGAACCCACGCCAGGAAACCAGCCAAAAAAGAACAGAAAACGAAGCGGCATCATCTGGTACAACCCCCCATACAGCAAAAACGTCTCAACAAACATTGGACACAAATTCCTCAATCTGATTGACAAACACTTTCCCAAAGACAACAACCTAAGAAAAGTATTCAACAAGAACAACATCAAATTGAGCTACAGCTGCATGAACAATATACGACAAATCATCTCAAACCACAACAAAACAATTGCAAATGAGCCGTCGACCCCCAGTCAGAACGACTCCAAAACCAACAAAGCATGTAACTGTCGAAAGAAACCTGATTGCCCTCTCAACGGGGGGTGCTTACAAACATCAGTTGTCTACCAATCTAAGGTAATACGCAAGGACATTAACACATCCGACACATATGTAGGATTAACCGAGGGTGAATTCAAAACCAGATGGAACAACCACAAGGCTTCTTTCAGGAACAAAAACCTGCGAAATACCACAGAACTCAGCAAACACATTTGGGACCTCAAAGACAATAATGTTGAATATTCAATAACATGGCAAATTCTTGCATCCAGCACACCTTACAATAGTGGTAATAAAAGATGCAACCTATGCTTGAAAGAGAAACTGTTTATTATTTACCGTCCAGACCTGTCATCCCTCAACAAGCGCAGCGAAATTGTAACATGCCGCCATAGACGGAAACACCTCCTAGGTAACACATGAGCCAATCACCACGCCCCTAGGCCAGCCTGTACCCACCCACTCTGTACCCACCCACTCTGTGCCCTATATAAACCATGGTATGCGAATGCTCCCATTAAAATCTCCTGACGATTGAGGGTACCCCCCCTCATGAAACAGGCCTGTAGAGATGAAATAGTCTTGTGATTTTTTTTTCCCCACACATACATATATATATATATATATATGGGACAAGTGGTAGAAAATAGATGGATCGATATATACATATATTAGGGGTGTCTCAATATTGATATTGGATATCGGTCCGATATTAGCACAAAAAAAACAAAAAACGAGGGAGTAAGGGCACAAGGAATCCAGCGACAGGCGATATTCCTTTGTTTCATGGAAGACAAAAGGATAGCAACGCCCCGCAGATGAAGATGGCGACAAGTAAGAAACTTGTTATTATTAATTACCCTGTGCTGATTGTAGAGGCCTACGCATCCTATAAGTAAACATGGCGGGTCTGTTTTATGGCTCGGAGAAGCGCCCACTTATTTTAGTTCCTATGGGACTCAGTTTAGACCCTGCCTCAGAGTAGGAGCTGAAATGGTTATAGGATCTGAGGGCCGTAGTCCCGAGTTCCCGTATGTCGGAACACAACGAAAAACGTCCCGGGGACTAAAAAGGTTATAGGAACTCCAAAAACTCCCGACAGTCGGAAAACAACTTTTGTTACCCGCGTGGTTCAGTGCCTACTTTCTGGATTGCTGGCATGAGAGATGAGCGTCCTAGCTACTGAGCTAAAAGCCCAAACTATCAACCTGATATCCAGCATTGCTCTGGAGCTTGTCATGGAGTGAGGTTTACCAATGTAGACATGACCCAGTCACAAAGGCTGAGTTACATGGCATAACTGTATTATAAAAGTATTTTCTGTTATTTTTTCGCATTAAAAATCGCCAAAGTTGCACAGAAACCTAATATGAAGCTTCTGGGTATCAAGCGTGTACGGAAAGCTGAAGAGGCTGAGGGCGTGGCTTACTGGCTGGTCTGCTAATTGTTACTATGTGTCCAAAATAATGTTTGCAGAGACATTTTTATAAATTAATTCATAGTTTGTACACGGTAGAATCTACAGCTTTAATGTTCTTAATGCAAGTACGACATCATTATTCTTGCTACTAGGTCTATAGATACAGGTAAAAGCCAGTAAATTAGAATATTTTGAAAAACTTGATTTATTTCAGTAATTGCATTCAAAAGGTGTAACTTGTACATTATATTTATTCATTGCACACAGACTGATGCATTCAAATGTTTATTTCATTTAATTTTGATGATTTGAAGTGGCAACAAATGAAAATCCAAAATTCCATGTGTCACAAAATTAGAATATTACTTAAGGCTAATACAAAAAAGGGATTTTTAGAAATGTTGGCCAACTGAAAAGTATGAAAATGAAAAATATGAGCATGTACAATACTCAATACTTGGTTGGAGCTCCTTTTGCCTCAATTACTGCGTTAATGCGGCGTGGCATGGAGTCGATGAGTTTCTGGCACTGCTCAGGTGTTATGAGAGCCCAGGTTGCTCTGATAGTGGCCTTCAACTCTTCTGCGTTTTTGGGTCTGGCATTCTGCATCTTCCTTTTCACAATACCCCACAGATTTTCTATGGGGCTAAGGTCAGGGGAGTTGGCGGGCCAATTTAGAACAGAAATACCATGGTCCGTAAACCAGGCACGGGTAGATTTTGCGCTGTGTACAGGCGCCAAGTCCTGTTGGAACTTGAAATCTCCATCTCCATAGAGCAGGTCAGCAGCAGGAAGCATGAAGTGCTCTAAAACTGGCTGGTAGACGGCTGCGTTGACCCTGGATCTCAGGAAACAGAGTGGACCGACACCAGCAGATGACATGGCACCCCAAACCATCACCCATCCATGCTAATTTTGCATTTCCTTTGGAAATCGAGGTCCCAGAGTCTGGAGGAAGACAGGAGAGGCACAGGATCCACGTTGCCTGAAGTCTAGTGTAAAGTTTCCACCATCAGTGATGGTTTGGGGTGCCATGTCATCTGCTGGTGTCGGTCCACTCCACTCTGTTTCCTGAGATCCAGGGTCAACGCAGCCGTCTACCAGCAAGTTTTAGAGCACTTCATGCTTCCTGCTGCTGACCTGCTCTATGGAAATGGAGATTTCAAGTTCCAACAGGACTTGGCGCCTGCACACAGCGCAAAATCTACCCGTGCCTGGTTTACGGACCATGGTATTTCTGTTCTAAATTGGCCCGCCAACTCCCCTGACCTTAGCCCCATAGAAAATCTGTGGGGTATTGTGAAAAGGAAGATGCAGAATGCCAGACCCAAAAACGCAGAAGAGTTGAAGGCCACTATCAGAGCAACCTGGGCTCTCATAACACCTGAGCAGTGCCAGAAACTCATCGACTCCATGCCACGCCGCATTAACGCAGTAATTGAGGCAAAAGGAGCTCCAACCAAGTATTGAGTATTGTACATGCTCATATTTTTCATTTTCATACTTTTCAGTTGGCCAACATTTCTAAAAATCCCTTTTTTGTATTAGCCTTAAGTAATATTCTAATTTTGTGACACACGGAATTTTGGATTTTCATTTGTTGCCACTTCAAATCATCAAAATTAAATGAAATAAACATTTGAATGCATCAGTCTGTGTGCAATGAATAAATATAATGTACAAGTTACACCTTTTGAATGCAATTACTGAAATAAATCAAGTTTTTCAAAATATTCTAATTTACTGGCTTTTACCTGTAGAGCAAAGGGGCGCTGAAAGCTCTGTAGTCAGGGCCTCTTGTAGTTTTCCGACTCGCCACATTGGGAGAAGTAGGGGCGATCGTGAGCTAGCAAATGCATTTGCAACCATGTTTTATCAGCAAGGAAGCCAGTGTTTGAATGAACAAATGAATAAGAATGAATGAATTAATGAAAAGGGTTGGGGTGGTGTTTTTGCATAGGGCGCCATTTCAGCTAGAACCGCCACTGATGCTACTGATACATTTTACTTGGATTTGTTTCAAGCTTTCTTTGCCTTTAATTTGTTGCTCCTGATTATTATCGTACTGATTATTATGTTACCGGCTTATTAGTGATTCCCAGAGCCCAAAAAAAGTCTGCGGGCTATAGAGCGTTTTCTATTCGGGCTCCAGTACTATGGAATGCCCTCCCGGTAACAATTAGAGATGCTACCTCAGTAGAAGCATTTAAGTCCCATCTCAAAACTCATTTGTATACTCTAGCCTTTAAATAGCCCCCCTGTTAGACCAGTTGATCTGCCGTTTCTTTTCTTTTCTCCTCTGCTCCCCTTTTCCTTGAGGGGGGGGGGCACAGGTCCGGTGGCCATGGATGAAGTGCTGGCTGTCCAGAGTCGGGACCCGGGGTGGACCGCTCGCCTGTGCATCGGCTGGGAACATCTCTGCGCTGCTGACCCCGTCTCCGCTCGGGATGGTGTCCTGCTGGCCCCACTATGGACTGGACTCTTACTATTATGTTGGATCCACTATGGACTGGACTCTCACAATATTATGTCAGACCCACTCGACATCCATTGCTTTCGGTCTCCCCTAGAGGGGGGGGGGGGGGTTACCCACATATGCGGTCCTCTCCAAGGTTTCTCATAGTCATTCACATCGACGTCCCACTGGGGTGAGTTTTTCCTTGCCCGTATGTGGGCTTTTGTACCGAGGATGTCGTTGTGGCTTGTGCAGCCCTTTGAGACACTTGTGATTTAGGGCTATATAAATAAAGATTAAAGATTGAATAAGAATGAATGAATTAATGAAAAGGGTTGGGGTGGTGTTTTTGCATAGGGCGCCATTTCAGCTAGAACCGCCACTGATGCTGTAAACTGGTTTTACTACTTACGTATAAAATACTACACGGTCTAGCTCCGTCCTATCTTGTCGATTGCATTGTACCATATGTCCCGGCAAGAAATCTGCGTTCAAAGAACTCCGGCTTATTAGTGATTCCCAGAGCCCAAAAAAAGTCTGCGGGCTATAGAGCGTTTTCTATTCGGGCTCCAGTACTATGGAATGCCCTCCCGGTAACAATTAGAGATGCTACCTCAGTAGAAGCATTTAAGTCCCATCTTAAAACTCATTTGTATACTCTAGCCTTTAAATAGCCCCCCTGTTAGACCAGTTGATCTGCCGTTTCTTTTCTTTTCTCCTCTGCTCCCCTTTTCCTTGAGGGGGGGGGGGGCACAGGTCCGGTGGCCATGGATGAAGTGCTGGCTGTCCAGAGTCGGGACCCGGGGTGGACCGCTCGCCTGTGCATCGGCTGGGAACATCTCTGCGCTGCTGACCCGTCTCCGCTCGGGATGGTGTCCTGCTGGCCCCACTATGGACTGGACTCTTACTATTATGTTGGATCCACTATGGACTGGACTCTCACAATATTATGTCAGACCCACTCGACATCCATTGCTTTCGGTCTCCCCTAGAGGGGGGGGGGTTACCCACATATGCGGTCCTCTCCAAGGTTTCTCATAGTCATTCACATCGACGTCCCACTGGGGTGAGTTTTTCCTTGCCCGTATGTGGGCTTTTGTACCGAGGATGTCGTTGTGGCTTGTGCAGCCCTTTGAGACACTTGTGATTTAGGGCTATATAAATAAAGATTGATTGATTGATTGATTATTATCACAATAAACCACAGGACAAATGTTTTAGGAAAAACAAAACACATTTTATCAGCGAATATGTTTTTGTGAGTATAACCAACAAATATGAGGCAAGCAGTACAGAAAATGTAATCAATCTCATGATGCTATTATTGATACAACATGGATCGATCGAACGGCCCTATGGTAGATCTAGTACGTCACCAATGAAAGCATGAAAATACTCCCTGATCAGTGACAATACAACACAGAACAGAGATAATGGCAAATCTATTGTCATGTCTGCGGGCAGTGTGCCAAATGGGATGAAAAAAGCGCAGTCAAAAGCCAAACTGACCCAAGTGAGCTTCCTCTCCTCGACTCAAGACACGCTGGAGCGTGAAAATAATCACACCATGCTCGTTTCCATGCAAACAAGGAATATGACGTTACCTTAGAAATTAATCTGTCGTGTTATTGCACGCAATAAGATCCTTGCCTCTGTAAAAGCACACAGTCAGGGCGTGGAGAACACACGCAGTGCGCGTAAATGATCTTATGGCATTTTTTGGAATATTGATATGGCGTATCTGCTCATCACTAAATAACCCGGATGCACACAATCCTTCTCAAGACATGGAGCGGCGCTAAAATAAGATGTACATATGAACTACTATCAAATGCTTTAATGTTTTAAGAGCAATGTAAATCCAAATGCAAATGCAGCAAATGTTAATTATTATTGAAGCATTATTAATTGGAGAAGAAGTATATAGACGCGTATCAGGAATATACTATGCATCTCATAACAAATTATTTCAAAGACTGTATATTTTAAACACATTTTTGGGTATTTTACAATCTGGTGCAGTTTAATTATATTTCATATATTTGAGTCATTTTGAAATCGTGGTTTTTAGTCTACTGTCAGGGGATTGCAGTTCCCACTCTCACCAGCAGAGGCCGCTAGTTACTTTGACATCCACGTGTGTGTGTGTGTTGGTTTTGCTTACCGGCGTACGACATCCATCCATCCATTTCTACCGCTTATTCCCTTTTGGGGTCGCGGGGGGCGCTGGAGCCTATCTCAGCTACAATCGGGCGGAAGGCGGGGTACACCCTGGACAAGTCGCCAGCTCATCGCAGGGCCAACACAGATAGACAGACAACATTCACACTCACATCCACACACTAGGGCCAATTTAGTGTTGCCAATCAACTTATCCCCAGGTGCATGTCTTTGGAGGTGGGAGGAAGCCGGAGTACCCGGAGGGAACCCACGCAGTCACGGGGAGAACATGCAAACTCCACACAGAAAGATCCCGAGCCCAGGATTGAACCCAAGACTACTCAGGACCTTCGTATTGTGAGGCAGATGCACTAACCCCTCTGCCACCGTGAAGCCCCCGACAATCAAATCAAATTCAAATCAACTTTATTTATAGAGCACATTTAAAATTTACCACAGGGGTAGCCAAAGTGCTGTACAATGAGCAGGTTAAAAGATAAAACGAGTACCGAGCAAACACAACACAACACAAACAGAACACGATAAAAAATAAATAATTAAAATAGAATTAATAAAAACATAAAAACAGGATCACAGCAGGTGTATTATGGGGCGCCATTGCAGGATGGATATCACTCAGTGTTAAAAGCCATGGAATAAAAGTATGTTTTTAAGAGAGATTTAAAAACAGGAAGAGAGGAGGCTTGTCTAACACTCAGGGGTAGGTCGTTCCAGAGCTTGGGAGCAGCAACGGCGAAAGCTCTGTCACCTCTAAGCTTCAGCCTTGTGTCGGGGACCGTCAACAGCAGCTGATCGGCTGATCTTAAGGATCGGGTGGGGCAGTAAGGCTGAAGGAGGTCGGAGAGATAGGTTGGCGCGAGGTTGTTTAGACATTTAAAAACAAATAAAAGGAGTTTAAAATGTATTCGGTAACGCACAGGGAGCCAGTGAAGGGACGCTAAAATAGGGGTGATGTGCTCACGTCTGCGGGTCTGTGTTAGCAGACGAGCAGCAGAGTTCTGCACGAGCTGCAGGCGGGCGAGGGAGGCCTGGCTAATGCCAACATACAGGGCATTACAATAATCAAGACGAGTCGAGATAAAAGCGTGGATTAATTTCTCAAGATCATGTCTTGATAGAAGCGGTTTCACTTTCGCTATTTGGCGTAATTGATAAAAGCTTTTTTGAACGACGCTGCTGATTTGTTTTTCGAATTTAAAATCTGAGTCAAACTTTACAATGATCGTACTTGTACATCATTTCACCCTTTGAGCGATCAATAATTCGAAAAAAATACAATAATGTTGGATATTTTTGTGTCCTTAAAAGCTGGTTATTGCAAGCAAACACGAAGACGAACACAGTTCACTGCGATTGATTGTACATCGTCTGACGTGCCTCTTTACAGCCAGGTGAAGGCGCTGTTCTGTCAGTGACAGCGGTCGTTTATTAAATGGCAATCAATACGGTAATCTTTATTTATATAGCCCTAAATCACAAGTGTCTCAAAGGGCTGCACAAGCCACAACGACATCCTCGGTACAAAGCCCACATAAGGGCAAAGAAAAACTCACCCCAGTGGGACGTCGATGTGAATGACTATGAGAAACCTTGGAGAGGACCGCATATGTGGGTAACCCCCCCCCCCCCTCTAGGGGAGACCGAAAGCAATGGATGTCGAGTGGGTCTGACATAATATTGTGAGAGTCCAGTCCATAGTGGATCCAACATAATAGTAAGAGTCCAGTCCATAGTGGGGCCAGCAGGACACCATCCCGAGCGGAGACGGGTCAGCAGCGCAGAGATGTTCCCAGCCGATGCACAGGCGAGCGGTCCACCCCGGGTCCCGACTCTGGACAGCCAGCACTTCATCCATGGCCACCGGACCTGTGCCTCCCCCCCTCAAGGAAAAGGGGAGCTGAGGAGAAAAGAAAAGAAACGGCAGATCAACTGGTCTAACAGGGGGGCTATTTAAAGGCTAGAGTATACAAATGAGTTTTAAGATGGGACTTAAATGCTTCTACTGAGGTAGCATCTCTAATTGTTACCGGGAGGGCATTCCATAGTACTGGAGCCCGAATAGAAAACGCTCTATAGCCCGCAGACTTTTTTTGGGCTCTGGGAATCACTAATAAGCCGGAGTTCTTTGAACGCAGATTTCTTGCCGGGACATATGGTACAATGCAATCGACAAGATAGGACGGAGCTAGACCGTATAAAATAGGGTATTTTGGATTGTTTTTCTCAGAAAATTATATGATTATGGTACAATATTTTGTCATTACCCACCTGACAACGCTGGACAAGTTGTTGAGCAAAAAATGCAGTTTCCAAACTGACCAACAGGTAGCAGTAGATACGCTAAGTGAGACGTTTTGTTGGGTTTGCTGACTCACTCCTGAAACACCATATGAGGTAGATGCACACACCTAAATAAACATTTGCAAATTTGCGAAGCATCTGGCAAGTGAAATGAGCAGAGGTGGGACCAAGTCATTGTTTTGCAAGTCACAAGTAAGTCTCAAGTCTTTGCCCTCAAGTCCGAGTCAAGTCCCGAGTCAAGACAGGCAAGCCCCGAGTCAAGTCCAAAGTCAAGACTGGAAAGTCTCAAGTCAAGTCCTAAGTCCTGCATTTTGAGTTTCGAGTCCTTTCAAGTAATTTTAACCACAGACTAATATATTAACACAGATTGTGTATGCTTTTCAAACGCTGTATTTATTTATTAAAACAAGTGCATTTTAAATTGCAGGAAAGAAAATTGTGCTGACATTGCACTTTATAATAGCACTATTAACCAGTCATTTTAAACATTAACTCATTCCTTTACAGAACAAACACATTGAAAAATAAAGTGCAAATGTACTTATTTGTACAAAAGTGTTAACATTGAAAAAACATGACATATACGTGAACATAACAAAAAAGTTGTACTTTTTATATGTCAGGGCCCTATGCTGCATTGCATTTGCAAAAGACCAAATTAGCCAAGAGTCTGTCAGTCATTTGTGCACGATGGGGGCGTAGTATGATGCCACCATGGCTGAAAACTCGCTCCACTGGAGCACTGGAGGCAGGCACTGCCAAGACTCTCATGGCCACTCGGAACAGTGAAGGAAGAGTCTTCATGTTCAATGCCCAGAACAAAAGGGGGAGAGAGTTGTTTTGGGTTGGTGCACTACTTGTAAGTGTATCTTGTGTTTTTTATGTTGATTTAATTAAAAAAAGAAAAAGAAAAAAAATATATTTCTTGTGCGGCCCGATACCAATCGATCCACGGACCAGTACCGGGCCGCGGCCCGGTGGTTGGGGACCGCTGAGGTAAACAACCAACAGTATGTCAGAAAGCTAGCTAAAACGGTACACATATTCATAATATAGTATACATTTTAACTGACCTTTATTTTACTATTTTTGTCTTTTTTTAGGTGGCTAAAATACGCGGTGCTGCTGACCGCCGTCTAACGTTACGTGTGATATATTGACTAACGTAACCCTGCTTAAAAAAAATCACTGAACAAAAAGTATGAATAAGGTAGTGAACTGCAACAGATTCCCGTGTTTGCAATAACGTTATAACGTTAGCAGTGAGTTTACAGCCTCACTGATTTAACTACACAGCAAATAAAAGTCACGTTACTTAGCCAATAAACGTTATCTTACATTCAAAACTTACCGTTCTTTGTGCAACTTCAAATGCCGGACGAAGTTGGAAGTTGTTGCCTCTCCATCAGTAATTTTCGAACCGCATGTGTTGCATACTGCAAACCGTTTTGTGTTGACCACCTCGTAATTTTTATACCCAAACGAAATTATTTTAGGTATCATTTTTTGTTCACTGGCGTGTGGTTTGGACATGTCTTCTTCGTTGGTTGTCCTGCAATTTGATTGGATGAATGCTGTGTGATGAAAACAAAGTAGATCTAATTTGATTGGCTGTTGTACTGAGAGCACACCAGCTGACACACGCAACGCTGATAGACAAGTACACAATGAAAAATACGGAGCGCTCCCGAATAACTTTTTCATCTTTGGGTTTTGGGGAAAGTAGCAAGTCATGTCAAGTCATGTCAATTCAAAAGGCTCAAGTCCAAGTGAAGTCACAAGTCATTGATGTTAAAGTCTAAGTCGAGTTGCAAGTCTTTTTACATTTTGTCAAGTCGAGTCTAAAGTCATCAAATTCATGACTCGAGTCTGACTCGAGTCCAAGTCATGTGACTCGAGTCCACACCTCTGGAAATGAGCCCTGCTTGACTAGGAGGAACTGCCTTCTGCGGCCATGTATCTATTTAATTCGTAAAACATCAACATGGATAAGTAAAGAAAAATAAGATACACTCAAAAATGATTTAAAAAAGAGTTTCTGTAGGAAAATAGTAAAAATACAATTAGGTACAATAAAGAATTATGTGCTAAAGGTCAAGTTTTGAATTGTAATTATGTTAAATCACCAAAATGATTCCCGGGCGCGGCCACCGCTGCTGCCCACTGCTCCCCTCACCTCCCAGGGGGTGATCAAGGGTGATGGGTCAAATGCAGAGAATAATCTCGCCACACCTAGTGTGTGTGTGACAATCATTGGTACTTTAACTTTAACTTTTTTTAAAGCCACTGTGATACATAGCAACCCAATCAGTAAACTAATGTCAAAGAAGGAAAATCCACATGAATCACGGAAATTGATCATTGAAAACTGACAAAAGCGATAATATGGGGGGAAATATACTAAAAACTAATAAACGGAAATTCCGGTATTAAAAAAAAGATTACTTTTGTCTATTCTGAATTATTGTATTTCAGCGGATTATTAGGTTTCTTTCACAAACACACACACACACACACACACACACACACACACACACACACACACACACACACACACACACACACACACACACACACACTTATATATAAAAGTTTGGACACACCTTCTCATTCAATGCATTTTCTTTATTTTCATGACTATTTACATTGTCGATTGTCACTGAAGGCATCAAAACGATGAATGAACCCATGTGGAGTAATGTACTTAATAAAAAAAAGGTGAAATAACTAAAAGCATGTTTTATATTCTAGTTTCTTCCAAATAGCCACCATTTGCTCTGATTACTGCTTTTCACACTCTTGGTATGCTCTCGATGAGCTTCAAGAGGTAGTCACCTGAAATGGCTTTCACTTCACAGGTGTGCTTGAATTGTTAGTTGGCTGTTGTCTTGGTCGTCAGGCCCGGCCCTAACCAATCTGGCGCCCTAGGCAAGATTTTAGGTGGCGCCCCTCCCCACATCGGCAGTGAAGTGTATATACTCACAAGAACCCGAATAGCTTTGTCTTTGACCTTTTTTTTTTTTTTTTACTTACAACTATACCTAATATATAAAGGGGTGGAAAAGTGACTATTACCTGCAGAGCAAACATTAGCTAACCAGAAGGCAATAACAATGTAAACAAAAAACACCTGCTTAAAAGATCTAATACAAACATTTATATGCACGTACAACACTTAGAACTTTTAGCATATCAGTATGTGGAATTAAATTATGGAATGGATTAAGTAAAGAAGTTAAAAATTGTACTGATATGATCCAGTTTAAGAGGTTGTTCAAAATAATAGTGCTTACAGAGTACAAAGAAGAAGAATTATGAGAAATACTTTCAACCTTATTGAAAATAAGATATTCTTCATCTCAGTATGTTAATAATGACTGAATTAATTAATTAATTACATATTACAAAACTATAATACTAATTCATAGATGTTATTTTATTATATAAAAAGGTCAGTAAATTATTCTATATATTTGTAAATGCTCTGAAGTGGGAAAGGGGTAGGATTAAATAAGCTTTGCTTCTTCCTACTCCTTTTCAGGCATGATGTAAAATGAAATGATATGAAATTGTGTGATGTATTATGATGTAAGTGTGTTCATGTTCGAAATAAACTAAAAAAAGAAAGAAATGTCCCTGAGGAATGTAAGGTGGGAGTACTGTAATTACCTAACGTTACATTATTATTTTCCATAACAATTTAGCCCCCTCCACAATATTAACCCGACGTTAAAACACAACTAGCTATTTATTGATTAGCAATTGCCGAATCATGTAGCATTAGCTTAATGCTAAAAAGCCAGGTTACTATCACATTCTGTAACAGACAAATAATTTCATGTAGGCTAACGTTACATTATTATTTTCCATAACAATTTAGCCCCCTCCACAATATTAACCCGACGTTAAAACGGAACTAGCTATTTATTGATTAGCAATTGCCGAATCATGTAACATTAGCTTAATGCTAAAAAGCCAGGTCACTATCACATTCTGTAACAGACAAATAATTTCATGTAGGCTAACGTTACCTACCTGCTACCTCTGTCTTTTCTCATTTCTCCTCCTCTTCTTTTCTCTTTTTTCTACCCTGGGCACCTGACAGTTTTGGCATCTTGTGTTGATTTTTTGATGTGGTGACGTCCAAAAAGAGTCATGATACAGGAAGGGAGGGGGGGGGGCGTAATGTTGTAACAAATAATATTTCTATTAAATAGGCTTTACTTTGCATTTTAATTAACGTGGGATTATTTTTTGTATTTAGAAATAATAGTACCAACTTTTTTTTTTCTTTTTCTTTTTTTTTCTCCAGCATTTGTGGCACTGGCGTGGCGCCCCCTGATGGACGGCGCCCTTAGCATTTGCCTATACGGCCTATGCCACGGGCCGGCCCTGTTGGTCGTGACATCAGAACACAGCTGTGGCAGGCAAAGTCCATGTAAAATGTATTAAACAACAAAAAATAGTGCAACAGGGAAAGCACAAAAAGGAGAAACAATCACAAAAAGCATAGGGAAATGTATGCAGAATAGAGGTAAAAAGCAAAAAGCACAGGGAATGCAATGTAGCATGGATGTACAAAACAACAAGTAAAAATGATCTAGCCCAGTCCAGAGGACAAGGTTGGCATATTAAGCAGCCTAATTGACAACCAGGGACAAGTGTGTCCTAATTGGGACAGGGAAGGGACAGGGAAGGGGGCCAGTGCTCAGACTAAGAATGGTGGCATATGGATGAAAACAGGAAGTTGAAACAAAAATAAGAGCACCGGACAGGAAATAAAACAAAATACAAGAAACTAATAATAACTGTCATGTGAGATCATGACACATACTGGATGCTGTTTTCCTTTTTTAAAGCCATCAAACATAACTGTTGCTGTTTTGCAGCAACAAACTAAAACTAAACTCCATTATCTACAAAGAAAAACAAAGACATTTAATTTTCTTATCTCATTTTGTGGTACAATGCTTGCTTGGCTACTAGAGGGTTGGTGATTCTGAAAACTTGTGGTACTGATCAATCCAATACCAAGTAAATGCAGGCCCAGTATTGCCGATACTGATCTGGCTAGATAATTATTTTAAGATCACTGCTGATTTTGTGATTTTGCTTTTAATTTTTTTATCACGATTATCAAATCAAATCAAATCAAATCAACTTTATTTATAGAGCACATTTAAAATTTACCACAGGGGTAGCCAAAGTGCTGTACAATGAGCAGGTTAAAAGATAAAACGAGTACCGAGCAAACACAACACAACACAACAGAACACAATAAAAAATAAATAATTAAAATAGAATTAATAAAAACATAAAAACATAAAAACAGGATCACAGCAGGTGTATTATGGGGCGCCATTGCAGGATGGATATCACTCAGTGTTAAAAGCCATGGAATAAAAGTATGTTTTTAAGAGAGATTTAAAAACAGGAAGAGAGGAGGCTTGTCTAACACTCAGGGGTAGGTCGTTCCAGAGCTTGGGAGCAGCAACGGCGAAAGCTCTGTCACCTCTAAGCTTCAGCCTTGTGTCAGGGACCGTCAACAGCAGCTGATCGGCTGATCTTAAGGATCGGGTGGGGCAGTAAGGCTGAAGGAGGTCGGAGAGATAGGTTGGCGCGAGGTTGTTTAGACATTTAAAAACAAATAAAAGGAGTTTAAAATGTATTCGGTAACGCACAGGGAGCCAGTGAAGGGACGCTAAAATAGGGGTGATGTGCTCACGTCTGCGGGTCTGTGTTAGCAGACGAGCAGCAGAGTTCTGCACGAGCTGCAGGCGGGCGAGGGAGGCCTGGCTAATGCCAACATACAGGGCATTACAATAATCAAGACGAGTCGAGATAAAAGCCTGGATTAATTTCTCAAGATCATGTCTTGATAGAAGCGGTTTCACTTTCGCTATTTGGCGTAATTGATAAAAGCTTTTTTGAACGACGCTGCTGATTTGTTTTTCGAATTTAAAATCTGAGTCAAACTTTTACTACTATATACTACTACTACTATTGTTTGAGTAAAATAATTAAACAAACACAACAACTTCTACTGGCCCACACAGCCATCCTTTCTCCAATAACTTATATTCTCTAAGTTTGTAAACAATACATCACTATACCAATATTAACAATTTAACAATAGCACCAAGCCCAAAAAATATATTTCTGAAAATAAACATAGAAAAGAACTGAAATATATAAATCTCAGTACACTGGTATCGATCTGGTACTGATACTACCCCTTGTAATGATACTATTGATATTTAAATCAATTCGCTTGCCCCATTGGCTATGTTGCCTTGCATCATTTAAGTTTTACAATTTTATTTTGTTATCAATTTTATTTATTTCAATGTGGCATGTGGAATTCATCATTTAAAGTGAAACAAATGGCACTGTAATATCATTGTTGTGCAAAAGAAACCCCATGTCGTCCTGGATGGTGTGTTTTTGAAATGCATTTGTAATTAGTATGGCAATTTAATGATACTATTGGCAACTGTTTTTCTGTCACAGAATGGTAAATGGGTTGTACTTGTATAGCGCTTTTCTACCTTTTTAAGGAACTCAAAGCGCTTTGACACTATTTCCACATTCACACACCGATGGCGGGAGCTGCCATGCAAGGCGCCAACCAGGACCCATCAGGAGCAAGGGTGAAGTGTCTTGCTCAAGGACACAACAGATGTGACTAGGATGGTAGAAGGTGGGGATTGAACCAATAACCCTCAGTTTGCTGGCACGGCCACTCTCCCAACTGCGCAACACCGTCCCCTGAATGAACTTAATGACATTACTGATTGAAAGCTTTTGTTGTGGGCGCAAAGCGTGCTCACAGTCAGAAAGTGCAGGACTTCTTCGAGAACCCCACGAACACCAGACGAATGTGGCAGGGCATACATGTCATCACGGACTATAAAGCTACCCCCCGTCCCTGTGACAACAGCATCAGCTTTCTGAACGACCTCAACAACCACTTTGTGAGGTTTGAGGCAATTAACACCACTCCGGCGAGGAAATCCATCCCTCGCCCTGATGAGCAGCCGCTCAACCTTGACACAGCGGATGTCCGGAGAACCCTGAGGAGAGTGAACCCCCGGAAAGCAGCGGTACCTGATGACATTCCGGGCAGGGTGCTTAAGGGATGTGCAGACCAGCTGGCTGGGGTTCTCACAGACGTCTTCAACACCTCGCTGACTGAGGCTGTGGTACCATCATGTTTTAAGACGGCCACAATTATTCCAGTGCTTAAAAAACCCACAATCTCCTCCCTCAATGATTATCGCCCCGTGGCACTCACCCCCATCATAATGAAGTGTTTCGAGAAGCTGGTAAAGGAACACATTGTCTCCAGACTTCCCCCCACATTCCACCCATCCCAGTTTGCTTATCGCCCTAACCGCTCCACAGAGGACGCCGACTCCTCTGCACTCCACCTGAGCTTAGAATATCTGGAAGGAAAGGACACACATGTGCGTATGTTGTTTCTGGACTTCAGCTCGGCGTTCAACACCATCATCCCGCAGCACTTGGTTAGCAAACTGGCCCCCCTTGGATTCAGTACCCCCCTATGCAACTGGCTGCTTGACTTCCTCATAGACAGACCCCAGTCTGTGAGAGTGGGCGACAACACCTCCAGTGCCATCTCCCTGAGCACCGGCTCCCCCCAGGGCTGCGTCCTGAGTCCGCTGTTGTTCACATTGATGACCCATGACTGCTGCGCCAGGTCCACTACTAACCACATTGTGAAGTATGCGGACGACACAACAGTAGTGGGCCTCATCCGTGACAACAACAACATGGACTACAGGGAGGAGGTGAAACATCTAGTTGACTGGTGCAGAACCAACAACCTGGTTCTGAACGTCAACAAGACCAAGGAGATCATCGTCGACTTCAGGAGGCACCAGTCCAGCCACACTCCACTCTTCGTCAACGGCACAGCAGTGGAGATCGTAAGCAGCACCAAGTTCTTGGGGTGCAGATAACTGACAATATGACCTGGTCCCTACACACCGGAGCTCTTGTAAAAAGAGCTCAGCAGCACATGCACTTTTAGCGTCGGATGAAAAGAGCACAGCTCCCTCCCCTCATTCTCACCACATTCTACAGAGGCACTATAGAGAGCCTACTGACCAACTGCACCTCTCTCTGGACTGGAGCCTGCAGTGCCTCAGACTGGAAGTCTCTGCAGAGAGTGGTGAGGACGGCGGAAAAGATCATCAGGACTCCTCTTCCTCGTATCCGGGAAATCGCAAAATGCCGCTGCCTGACCAGGGCTCAGAAAATCTGTAGAGACTCCTCCCACCCCTCCCCCCAAGGACTGTTTTCACTGCTGGACTCTAGAAAGAGGTTCCGCAGCCTCCAGAGCAGAACCTCCAGGTTCTGTAACTGCTTCTTCCCTCACGCCATAAAACTCTTGGACGCATCAAAATAATCCCCCCCAAAAACGGATTAACTTGCTGGAATATAAAGACAATATAACATACATCCATAAACGTGGATGCATATGCAAAAGTGCAATATATTTATCTGTACAGTAATCTATTTATTTATATCTGCACCTTATTGCTCTTTTATCCTGCACTACAACAAGCTAATGCAACAAAATGTCGTTCTTATCTGTACTGTAAAGTTCAAATTTGAATGACAATAAAAAAGGAAGTGTAGTCTAGATAAATAATTGTTTTGATCACAATGAGAACAGTGCATGGGAGTTTGCCCAACCAGTCTACATGTGCTTTGTGGACTTGGAGAAGGCATTCGACCGTGTCCCTCGGGAAGTCCTGTGGGGAGTGCTCAGAGAGTATGGGGTTTCGGACTGTCTGATTGTGGCGGTCCGCTCCCTGTATGATCAGTGTCAGAGCTTGGTTCGCATTGCCGGCAGTAAGTCGGACACGTTTCCGGTGAGGGTTGGACTCCGCCAAGGCTGCCCTTTGTCACCGATTCTGTTCATAACTTTTATGGACAGAATTTCTAGGCGCAGTCAAGGCGTTGAGGGGATCCGGTTTGGTGGCTGCAGGATTAGGTCTCTGATTTTTGCAGATGATTTGGTCCTGATGGCTTCATCTGGCCAGGATCTTCAGCTCTCACTGGATCGGTTCGCAGCTGAGTGTGAAGCGACTGGGATGAGAATCAGCACCTCCAAGTCCGAGTCCATGGTTCTCGCCCGGAAAAGGGTGGAGTGCCATCTCCGGGTTGGGGAGGAGATCTTGCCCCAAGTGGAGGAGTTCAAGTACCTCGGAGTCTTGTTCACGAGTGAGGGAAGAGTGGATCGTGAGATCGACAGGCGGATCGGTGCGGCGTCTTCAGTAATGCGGACGCTGTATCGATCCGTTGTGGTGAAGAAGGAGCTGAGCCGGAAGGCAAAGCTCTCAATTTACCGGTCGATCTACGTTCCCATCCTCACCTATGGTCATGAGCTTTGGGTTATGACCGAAAGGACAAGATCACGGGTACAAGCGGCCGAAATGAGTTTCCTCCGCCGGGTGGCGGGGCTCTCCCTTAGAGATAGGGTGAGAAGCTCTGTCATCCGGGGGGAGCTCAAAGTAAAGCCGCTGCTCCTCCGCATCGAGAGGAGCCAGATGAGGTGGTTCGGGCATCTGGTCAGGATGCCACCCGAGCGCCTCCCTAAGGAGGTGTTTAGGGCATGTCCGACCGGTAGGAGGCCACGAGGAAGACCCAGGACACGTTGGGAAGACTATGTCTCCCGGCTGGCCTGGGAACGCCTCGGGATCCCCCGGGAGGAGCTGGACGAAGTGGCTGGGGAGAGGGAAGTCTGGGCTTCCCTGCTTAGGCTGCTGCCCCCGCGACCCGACCTCGGATAAGCGGAAGAAGATGGATGGATGGATGGACAATGAGAACAAAGAACCGTCAGTTCTTTTAGATCAATTTACATTGGCTGGTGCTATTTATGGAACGGTAGAAATAGAAACACTGAATTTTGTTTAGCTTTGTTTTCAGTTGAATACACGAGCATGGTAACGGAAGCCATTAGCGATTATGAAAAGGAAGGTAAAATAGTAATTTGGGTGTTTATGTCAACACTTCCTTCCACTGTTTAACTGTCATCTACATGAGCAGTTGTCAACATAACCGGAATCGAAACTAAGCGAGCATTAGGCCAAGAGACTCTGGTCAGAGACATAAGGAGAACGGGTGAAAAATAAAGTATTTTTGAGTATATACAGCATGGTTTTCCCCCATTTGTGCACATATTTATTTGAGTTAATGTGTTTTTGTGTTATATTTTATACTATTTGTTGTATATTGTGACCACAATGCCAATAAAGCTTACATACATGTACAAATCTTTTTCCGGTAGCTAACAATCTAAATAATACTGTATATGCATTTTTTTAGTTGCTATGATCAGTGTTGGGACTAACGCGTTACTGTAACGCCGTTAGTTTTGGCGGTAACTAGTAATCTAACGCGTTATTTTTTATATTCAGTAACTCAGTTACCGTTACTACATGATGCGTTATTGCGTTATTTTACGTTACTTTTTATGTAGTATAAAGTGTGTTTTATTGGAGCGCTGCTGTGTCATCGTTCTGATTCTTCTTGTGTCACAAGCCGGAGAAGAGAGAGAGACATGCGCTCTGTGTGGGTGTGTGTGAGTGTGGGGAGGGAGGAGAGGGGGGGGGGGGGGGGGGATAGGGGGTGTGTCTGATCATGGCGGAGCCAGAAGTCGAGTTTGCTAACATGGAGATATTTTTACTACTTTTCTTTTGTCGAGCACAAAGAAAAGAACATTTTAGTTAAATGTAAATTGTGCTTTGGATCAAAGATGCCATCTACTGCCCAAAACAGCAATTCAAATCTGCTGAAACAAGCTACATAGCAACATGCTTCGACGAAGCTAGTAAAGAGAGATAGAGACTCTGATGCCACTTCACCTCCACCACCACTTAAGGATTAAGTCTGCCTCTGCTCATCATTCACCGCGGAAGGTACACACACTCTGTCAATCAATGTTCCCTCTAATTTTTCATGTGTGTGAGCAAACGCAAAAACTCCCTGAGCATTCAGTGGAGCACATGTGAGCAACATCAGACGTGCACACTGTGGCTACACCAGCAGCACACCTGTCCCAAACCTCACTAAATAACAAGTTCAATCTCCATCCATCCATCCATTTTCTACCGCTTGTCCCTTTCGGGGCCGCTGGAGCCTATCTCAGCTGCATTCGGGCGGAAGGCAGGGTACACCCTGGACAAGTTCCCACCTCATCACAGGGCCAACACAGATAGACAGACAACATTCTCTTATTATTATATTCAAATGACAGCAGTCATTTCCATTTCTAATATAAGTGTTTAGGCCCACTTACAATGACAATAACAAAAAATATTGTTTTTCATGACCTGTGTACTTGTATTGTTTGTCTGGGTGGAGGTCCTGCTTTGGAAATAATTTGTACCCCTTTCAGACATTGCATTTAGTTCCCATTAAAACATTCACATGTTGCACAATGAGATGTAAGCAGGGGATAATGTGTATATTCTTGCAACTTCCTGTTTGTAAAAAACATATTTTTATTAGTATTTATTTAATATACTAACAGCATTTAATGATTAATATTTATAAATTAAGATTCCTAATAAATGACACTAGAATAAGCACACATTTGATTGGTAAATCATAGTGTAACGACCTGGAATTACACTTTGTGTGTGGTGTTGGAGTTGTCCGACTTTTTGTGTGGCTGTAAACGCATCACTGGCTAAGTGCCATATGTGCAAGTGTTGGCGCACGTGAGAAAGAGCGAGTGGCTGCTGTTGATATAACAAAGTTGCTTTTGGTCTGGTTTGTACTGCAGAAAATGACCACTTTTGCTAGGTATCATTTTTTTTACTAATGTTTTGGTGATGTGTTTATGGCCGACAATAAAGAGTTTTGCGCAGTAAAGTGATGGATGGAATTCATGTCCTCAAAGCGTCTCGACAGACGTTACAATATTTGAACAATGATGACGAAAACGGTTTTCTCTGTCGTGTCCGTGTCGTGTCGAAAATTGTTAAGCGCTTATTTTTTTTATTTGATTTTGTGCATGGCATAGATTTGCCGTGCGCAGAGGACGCTTGAGCAGTGCGCAATTGCACAGGCGCGCTCCTGAGAGGGAACGTTGCTGTCAATTCTCTTATATACTCTTTCATTCTAGACTTCTAGAGTGTTTGATTATCACATCACTCTAAATGTATAGACTATAAAGTTCACAAACATAAAGAGGGATGCTAGTGGGCCAGGCCAATCTTTCCTTATCTCTAAACTAAAACTGGGGAAATGTGTAGAGTGTTCTGGGTTTCAGACATGATTTTGTATCAGAATTACTTGAGGAAGAAAATGCCTGGTTCGGCTTTGTGTATGTAGTGTGTGCCTTTCTTGGTTTACATCTATGCTGTTATTATGCTGTTTGTTACTTATGTATGTTATGTTGCAGCTATTTAAAATAGTTTTGTCAATTTGTTCTGGCCAGAAACAAATTGGCCTTTGTAACATATCTTTG
This sequence comes from Nerophis lumbriciformis, assembly GCF_033978685.3. NCBI lineage: Eukaryota > Metazoa > Chordata > Actinopteri > Syngnathiformes > Syngnathidae > Nerophis > Nerophis lumbriciformis. The sequence goes on from NC_084562.2 coordinate 34,031,144, forward strand.
TCTTTGTGTGTTGTCTGTAGACCACATGGCTTAGCAGAGTTCAGTGATGCAAATGCATGTCAAGTTGATCAACAGATTGTATTATTCTCCAGTGCAATAACAGTACTGAAATGAAGGCTAAAAGGGCATTAATGGGGAGCTTTAAAAAAAAAAAAAAAAAAAGAAGAAAAAAAGAAGTAACTAAATAGTTACTTTTCACAGTAACGCATTACTTTTTGGTGTAAGTAACTGAGTTAGTAACTGAGTTACTTTTGAAATGAAGTAACTAGTAACTGTAACTAGTTACTGCTTTTCAGTAACTAACCCAACACTGGCTATGATACAATCCAGGTTAATTGTTACGATCCGCTGCCCGGATCATAGTTTGGTTATGTTTTGAGTCACGTGTTTTCAGCACCTTGATTTTGTTTGTTTTCAGTTGCCATGTCAACCGATTACATGCACCTGCCTCTGGTTAGTGTTCGGGACGCGCACCTGTTGCCCGGGCACTAATCAGAGGGCTATTTAGTCTTTGCCCTGGCCTCATTCGGTCTGGCTTCCTAGTTTGTTCCCACACAACTGAAACGACGTGGTCGCATCGTGATGCGGGTGTGGTTCTCCCAAGGATGCAGACGGCTTCGGACACAGCTTGCAGGTAGAAAAATGATTTATTTAAAATATAAATCATTCGATGAACAAACAAAAGACGTGCAAATAGCAAAAGGCAAAAACAAAAGGACTAGCGTGGGAGCTAGCAGGCAAAATGGCATAGCGTGAAAAGCTAGCGGGAATCTTAAGTTGTCGTTATCAGTTGTATGGGAACAAACTAGGAAGCCAGACCGAATGAGGCCAGGGCAAAGACTAAATAGCCCTCTGATTAGTGCCCGGGCAACAGGTGCGCGTCCCGAACACTAACCAGAGGCAGGTGCATGTAATCGGTTGACATGGCAACTGAAAACAAACAAAATCAAGGTGCTGAAAACACGTGACTCAAAACATAACCAAACTATGATCCGGGCAGCGGATCGTAACATTAATATTGCCATGCTTTTAGTCTGAAGATTACTTTGCACTGAACAGGAAGTTTTAATATTATGTAATTAGACAGTAGTCATGTTTCTGTTGACATTTCACGCTGCTCAGCGATCACGATGAAGTTAACAATACCGCAACACATGTCAGCATAAGCGGTTGTTGACATAACCAGGATCCAAACCGAAGCTAACATTAGGCCTACTTCTGACTTTTGTCAGAGACATAAGGAAAATGGGTGCTAATAAAGGATCTTTGAACGTACACTGCATGGTTTTCCTCAATTGGGGCGAACATTTATTTGAGTTATTGTGATTTTAAATGACATTTTATACTCTTATCTAATTTTTTTGTATGTTCTAACTACACTGACAATAAAGCTTACATTGATGCACAAATCGCTGACAATCTAAATAAAAATACTCTAAATGCATTTTGTTAGTTGTTATGGTACTGTAGAATCCCGGTTAATATTACCATGCTTTTAGTTTAAAGCTTACTTTGCAGTGAACAGGAGGTTTTAATGCTGTGTAATTAGACAGTAGTTATGTTGCTGTTGTCATTTCACTCTGCTTAGCGATAATGATGATAATGATCATTTTCATAGGAAATTTTGTATTGACAAAAGTGGTCGACCATGTATGTTGATAGCAGCTTAACCTGGAACCTTTTTAGTAGTAATAAGCAGAGGTGTGGACTCGAGTCACATGACTTGGACTCGAGTCAGACTCGAGTCATGAATTCGATGACTTTAGACTCGACTTGACAAAATGTAAAAAGACTTGCAACTCGACTTAGACTTTAACATCAATGACTTGTGACTTCACTTGGACTTGAGCCTTTTGAATTGACATGACTTGACATGACTTGCTACTTTCCCCAAAACCCAAAGATGAAAAAGTTATTCGGGAGCGCTCCGTATTTTTCATTGTGTACTTGTCTATCAGCGTTGCGTGTGTCAGCTGGTGTGCTCTCAGTACAACAGCCAATCAAATTAGATCTACTTTGTTTTCATCACACAGCATTCATCCAATCAAATTGCAGGACAACCAAGGAAGAAGACATGTCCAAACCACACGCCAGTGAACAAAAAATGATACCTAAAATAATTTTGTTTGGGTATAAAAATTACGAGGTGGTCAACACAAAACGGTTTGCAGTATGCAACACATGCGGTTCGAAAATTACTGATGGAGAGGAAACAACTTCCAACTTCGTCCGGCATTTGAAGTTGCACAAAGAACGGTAAGTTTTGAATGTAAGATAACGTTTATTGGCTAAGTAACGTGACTTTTATTTGCTGTGTAGTTAAATCAGTGAGGCTGTAAACTCACTGCTAACGTTATAACGTTATTGCAAACACGGGAATCTGTTGCAGTTCACTACCTTATTCATACTTTTTGTTCAGTGATTTTTTTTAAGCAGGGTTACGTTAGTCAATATATCACACGTAACGTTAGACGGCGGTCAGCAGCACCGCGTATTTTAGCCACCTAAAAAAAGACAAAAATAGTCAAATAAAGGTCAGTTAAAATGTATACTATATTATGAATATGTGTACCGTTTTAGCTAGCTTTCTGACATACTGTTGGTTGTTTACCTCAGTGGTCCCCAACCACCGGGCCGCGGCCCGGTACTGGTCCGTGGATCGATTGGTATCGGGCCGCACAAGAAATATTTTTTTTTTTTTTTTTTTTTTAATTAAATCAACATAAAAAACACAAGATACACTTACAAGTAGTGCACCAACCCAAAACAACTCTCTCCCCCCTTTTGTTCTGGGCATTGAACATGAAGACTCTTCCTTCACTGTTCCGAGTGGCCATGAGAGTCTTGGCAGTGCCTGCCTCCAGTGCTCCAGTGGAGCGAGTTTTCAGCCATGGTGGCATCATACTACGCCCCCATCGTGCACAAATGACTGACAGACTCTTGGCTAATTTGGTCTTTTGCAAATGCAATGCAGCATAGGGCCCTGACATATAAAAAGTACAACTTTTTTGTTATGTTCACGTATATGTCATGTTTTTTCAATGTTAACACTTTTGTACAAATAAGTACATTTGCACTTTATTTTTCAATGTGTTTGTTCTGTAAAGGAATGAGTTAATGTTTAAAATGACTGGTTAATAGTGCTATTATAAAGTGCAATGTCAGCACAATTTTCTTTCCTGCAATTTAAAATGCACTTGTTTTAATAAATAAATACAGCGTTTGAAAAGCATACACAATCTGTGTTAATATATTAGTCTGTGGTTAAAAGGACTTGAAAGGACTCGAAACTCAAAATGCAGGACTTAGGACTTGACTTGAGACTTTCCAGTCTTGACTTTGGACTTGACTCGGGGCTTGCCTGTCTTGACTCGGGACTTGACTCGGACTTGAGGGCAAAGACTTGAGACTTACTTGTGACTTGCAAAACAATGACTTGGTCCCACCTCTGGTAATAAGTACATTAGGGCTTGATACATTTTTCGACATAGACAGGTTGTGGACATAAGCAGGTTCCGCGGTGCCAAATAAACAGTTTTGTAAATAGAAAGAGGAAGTAATATTTCTGTCATTGCCATTCAGTGTCTTTCAGATCTGTCATCAAAAAGATAAATCCTCTTTGTTGCTTCGGCCCATGACACGCAGTGACGTCAAATAGCCACATAGCATGCTATCCAATCAAAAATACTCCTACTTTCCACTAGGGTAACACCCACAGTCCTAAGTCTTCCTGCATCACCTCATTGTGCTTTCGCTGGATGTGGTTGCCATGGAGACAAAGAGTCCACTAGAGGTACTGTTACCATGGAAATTCCTTCAGCCAGCCTGTTGAGTACCAGGATTCGCATGAGGCAAGGGTTGTGTTACATGGCATAAGATTACCAGAAAACAGATCATACAACGGTAGAGTGCAAATTAAGTGCATAATACCTTTCAAAAATACATTTTTACAACAAAACTGTTCGACAATATTCCACAGCACACAGTTTACAATATGGTGATACTGTCAAAATGTTGATCAGAATGTGTATGTGCTACTATTCATATTTTCTTTTACCGTACCAGGTTTGCTCTACTGGAACATTTGGTAGGATTCATTGATTAATTTGACTGCTTATGCTGCAGCTTTTTAAGGGCAGACAGACAGTCTCTGCTGATTCCATCCACAGTCTCTTATAATGCAGTTGCTGTGCAGAGGAGCAATTGTTACATGCAAAGTACTACAGTGCATTCTCTGCTGCATCAGCATGGAACAATACAACATGTCTGCGTCTGTCTGACCCAGCAGATCAGATTACGCCCCTCTTGAGGTTTAATCGGTTTTCTGTAGCAGCCTTTATTGATCAAGCTCTCATATCCAGAGCAAATTGTTAAAACGAGAGCTGGAATCAATGAACACTATCATGACATATGGGATCCAAACGAATGGCTCCAATGTTAATGTGAATCTGAATACAATATGTTCCCACTGGTTTTCTAAAATCTTTACTGTAAAAACCGTTTTAAGTTTTTCACTACAAACCACCAAACAATTATGTCATAAAAAGTTTATCCACACAGGTTATTCATGTACCTTCTGCCATCCAATGGAAGAGCATTTAGTTATTCTACCTGGCATGAAACGTCGTTGGCAGTAATAGAAGCCAGAGGTGTGGACTCGAGTCACATGACTTGGACTCGAGTCAGACTCGAGTCATGAATTTGATGACTTTAGACTCGACTTGACAAAATGTAAAAAGACTTGCAACTCGACTTAGACTTTAACATCAATGACTTGTGACTTCACTTGGACTTGAGCCTTTTGAATTGACATGACTTGACATGACTTGCTACTTTCCCCAAAACCCAAAGATGAAAAAGTTATTCGGGAGCGCTCCGTATTTTTCATTGTGTACTTGTCTATCAGCGTTGCGTGTGTCAGCTGGTGTGCTCTCAGTACAACAGCCAATCAAATTAGATCTACTTTGTTTTCATCACACAGCATTCATCCAATCAAATTGCAGGACAACCAACGAAGAAGACATGTCCAAACCACACGCCAGTGAACAAAAAATGATACCTAAAATAATTTTGTTTGGGTATAAAAATTACGAGGTGGTCAACCCAAAACGGTTTGCAGTATGCAACACATGCGGTTCGAAAATTACTGATGGAGAGGCAACAACTTCCAACTTCGTCCGGCATTTGAAGTTGCACAAAGAACGGTAAGTTTTGAATGTAAGATAACGTTTATTGGCTAAGTAACGTGACTTTTATTTGCTGTGTAGTTAAATCAGTGAGGCTGTAAACTCACTGCTAACGTTATAACGTTATTGCAAACACGGGAATCTGTTGCAGTTCACTACCTTATTCATACTTTTTGGTCAGTGATTTTTTTTAAGCAGGGTTACGTTAGTCAATATATCACACGTAACGTTAGACGGCGGTCAGCAGCACCGCGTATTTTAGCCACCTAAAAAAAGACAAAAATAGTAAAATAAAGGTCAGTTAAAATGTATACTATATTATGAATATGTGTACCGTTTTAGCTAGCTTTCTGACATACTGTTGGTTGTTTACCTCAGTGGTCCCCAACCACCGGGCCGCGGCCCGGTACTGGTCCGTGGATCGATTGGTATCGGGCCGCACAAGAAATAATTCTTTTTTTTTTCTTTTTTTAATTAAATCAACATAAAAAACACAAGATACACTTACAAGTAGTGCACCAACCCAAAACAGCTCTCTCCCCCCTTTTGTTCTGGGCATTGAACATGAAGACTCTTCCTTCACTGTTCCGAGTGGCCATGAGAGTCTTGGCAGTGCCTGCCTCCAGTGCTCCAGTGGAGCGAGTTTTCAGCCATGGTGGCATCATACTACGCCCCCATCGTGCACAAATGACTGACAGACTCTTGGCTAATTTGGTCTTTTGCAAATGCAATGCAGCATAGGGCCCTGACATATAAAAAGTACAACTTTTTTGTTATGTTCACGTATATGTCATGTTTTTTTAATGTTAACACTTTTGTACAAATAAGTACATTTGCACTTTATTTTTCAATGTGTTTGTTCTGTAAAGGAATGAGTTAATGTTTAAAATGACTGGTTAATAGTGCTATTATAAAGTGCAATGTCAGCACAATTTTCTTTCCTGCAATTTAAAATGCACTTGTTTTAATAAATAAATACAGCGTTTGAAAAGCATACACAATCTGTGTTAATATATTAGTCTGTGGTTAAAAGGACTTGAAAGGACTCGAAACTCAAAATGCAGGACTTAGGACTTGACTTGAGACTTTCCAGTCTTGACTTTGGACTTGACTCGGGGCTTGCCTGTCTTGACTCGGGACTTGACTCGGACTTGAGGGCAAAGACTTGAGACTTACTTGTGACTTGCAAAACAATGACTTGGTCCCACCTCTGATTCTACCTGGCATGAAACGTCGTTGGCAGTAATAGAAGCAGAGATACATTATAGTGGTACCTCAGCTTAAGAGTGTTTTGAGATAAAAGCAGTTCCTCAGCTAATTGTTACACTTTAAGTTGCAAGTGAAAATTTTAGTTACAAATAGTTGCCTAGCAAATGTCTCATAAAACTCAGTAGGAGCCGACCAAAACATCTGATATTACTCGCAGGCATTAACGTATAGCTAGAAATGGACATACCTTTGTTTTTCCAAGCATGGGAAGGAAGAGAATGCTGAGAAGAAGAAGTGGATGCTATTCATTGGATCAAAGGAATAAATCCTCAAAAACATGACCTAGCGTGTAATTAGCTAACTTGGTGAAGCAGTTGGATCGTGTCACTGCGAGTCTGCACCATACTGAAGCAGAATGTTTTGATAATAATATCTAAACGACGAACATTTATCCATGAAAATATAGAGAAGCGACTGATGTACATTATAAGCACGTTACTTCATTAAACTATTGTAGTTGTTTGTACTACATTCTATTGTATTGTTTTTCATGCAATATCTATTATCTAGAAGTGTGTAATAATGGATTACATTTATATCACACTTTTCGAGTGACTTAAGGAACCCATCCTTCATTCACTCCACAGTCACATGTCTGTGGTGCGAAACTACATTTTTTATCCACAGCTGCCCTAGGGTAGGCTGACGGAACCGTGGATGCCAATGCCTATGGCCTCTCCTCTACGGTTATCACCAAAAATGTATTCACTAGTGTGGGTGGCGACTGGGAGCACGGTGGGTGAAGTGTCTTGCCCAAGGACACAAGGGCAGTGACTAGGGTGGCGAAAGTTGCAATCGTACCATGGACACTGAAGTTTCTGTAAGGTGGCTCAACTATGTTAGCCATTTTGCCCACCTGACTTTGGGCCCAAGCACCGATTAAATTGATTTCAACTCATTTAATTGGGCAACATTGATTTCAGATACAAGTGTTTTGAGTTGGAAAACGACTTCCGGACGGCTTCGAAGCAATTCTGGACCACCATCCGCCGCCTCAGGAAGGGGAAGCAGTGCACTATCAACACCGTGTATGGCGAGGATGGTGTTCTGCTGACCTCGACTGCGGATGTTGTGGATCGGTGGAGGGAATACTTTGAAGACCTCCTCAATCCCACCAACACGTCTTCCTATGAGGAAGCAGTGCCTGGGGAGTCTGTGGTGGGTTCTCCTATTTCTGGGGCTGAGGTTGCTGAGGTAGTTAAAAAGCTCCTCGGTGGCAAGGCCCCGGGGGTAGATGAGATCCGCCCGGAGTTCCTTAAGGCTCTGGATGCTGTGGGGCTGTCTTGGTTGACAAGACTCTGCAGCATCGCGTGGACATCGGGGGCGGTGCCACTGGATTGGCAGACCGGGGTGGTGGTTCCTCTCTTTAAGAAGGGTAACCGGAGGGTGTGTTCTAACTATCGTGGGATCACACTCCTCAGCCTTCCCGGTAAGGTCTATTCAGGTGTACTGGAGAGGAGGCTACGCCGGATAGTCAAACCTCGGATTCAGGAGGAACAGTGTGGTTTTCGTCCTGGTCGTGGAACTGTGGACCAGCTCTATACTCTCCGCAGGGTCCTTGAAGGTGCATGGGAGTTTGCCCAACCAGTCTACATGTGTTTTGTGGACTTGGAGAAGGCATTCGACCGTGTCCCTCGGGAAGTCCTGTGGGGAGTGCTCAGAGAGTACGGGGTGTCGGACTGTCTGATTGTGGCAGTCCGCTCCCTGTATGATCAGTGCCAGAGCCTGGTCCGCATTGCCGGTAGTAAGTCGGACACGTTTCCAGTGAGGGTTGGACTCCGCCAAGGCTGCCCTTTGTCACCGATTCTGTTCATAACTTTTATGGACAGAATTTCTAGGCGCAGTCAAGGCGTTGAGGGGATCTGGTTTGGTGGCTGCAGGATTAGGTCTCTGCTTTTTGCAGATGATGTGGTCCTGATGGCTTCATCTGGCCAGGATCTTCAGCTCTCACTGGATCGGTTCGCAGCTGAGTGTGAAGCGACTGGGATGAGAATCAGCACCTCCAAGTCCGAGTCCATGGTTCTCGCCCGGAAAAGGGTGGAGTGCCATCTCCGGGTTGGGGAGGAGATCTTGCCCCAAGTGGAGGAGTTCAAGTACCTCGGAGTCTTGTTCACGAGTGAGGGAAGAGTGGATCGTGAGATCGACAGGCGGATCGGTGCGGCGTCTTCAGTAATGCGGACGCTGTATCGATCCGTTGTGGTGAAGAAGGAGCTGAGCCGGAAGGCAAAGCTCTCAATTTACCGGTCGATCTACGTTCCCATCCTCACCTATGGTCATGAGCTTTGGGTTATGACCGAAAGGACAAGATCACGGGTACAAGCGGCCGAAATGAGTTTCCTCCGCCGGGTGGCGGGGCTCTCCCTTAGAGATAGGGTGAGAAGCTCTGCCATCCGGGAGGAGCTCAAAGTAAAGCCGCTGCTCCTCCACATCGAGAGGAGCCAGATGAGGTGGTTCGGGCATCTGGTTAGGATGCCACCCGAACGCCTCCCTAGGGAGGTGTTTAGGGCACGTCCGACCGGTAGGAGGCCGCGGGGAAGACCCAGGACACGTTGGGAAGACTATGTCTCTCGGCTGGCCTGGGAACGCCTCGGGGTCCCACAGGAAGAGCTGGACGAAGTGGCTGGGGAGAGGGAAGTCTGGGCTTCCCTGCTTAGGCTGCTGCCCCCGCGACCCGACCTCGGATAAGCGGAAGAAGATGGATGGATGGATGGTGTTTTGAGTTAAGATTTCCACTATACATATAATTAAGTTCGTGAGTTGAGGTAGTACTGTACTTGCAGCAAATAAATAATAATTTCCTGCGATTGTGAATTACCAAATACTTGACCGAAGGACCCTCTTAAAATTGTTTGTTTCTTTTTTTAAAGTTATTCTTAACAACATTATTTATTTTGCCGTGCTCTTATTTTGTTATTCTGTTTCCTCTTTTGTGTTGAATGCATTCTGTGTACGCCTGTCTGAGGAGGCTGAGGTGTGCAACAGTTTGTAATCACTATTTAGAACCAGTTGTTCAGCTCAACTATATGCATTCTGTTGCATCAACTGCTGCGATTTGACATTTCCTTTATTTTGTACTTTGTGTTTGTGTGTAGATTTGCTCTGTGTGATGAGGATTGGTGTCATTTTTTTAATGCATGTTGCCTCTGTCTCTGCATCCTGGGGTCCAAGCCCAAACAGATCACGACACGGTGGCAACTTAAGCAAATATCAAGAAAGAAAATTAAAAGCAGACAAAAATCGAAATACCACCACAGCAAAAATTGTTCATCAGAGTGCATTTGCTGTAGCAATGGTCTAGTTTCAGGCAGATGAAGGCGATTTCAAGTTTTTCTTTGTTTCGTGTGTAACGCTCTGATGAGGGTAGTGCTTCATTTTGTGTGTAGAATATGTTGCAGGATTATTCAAAAAGATTTGTGGCACATAATGGCCTCCAGGGCCCCATGTTTGATAGCCTTGTCCCTTGTTCGTTTTTGTGTTTTATTTTATGTATTTTGTGTATCAGTCTGATGGGCTCACTAGCCCACAGAGTGAATTGAAATTTCATCTGGTACGAGATGGTGTGGGATCATTCGTGGGATCCTTGTCGACATACAAAGGTCACATTCAAACATTTATTTTCTTTGAACGTTGGAGGCTCATACTGTTCTTGCAGTACGTATTGAACAGTCTATTTATGGCTGCTACTGTACAAGCAGGCTTTTGATGCACGTAATTCCCAGAGGAGCTTAGAAATATATTCCTGCTTTGTATTTATTTTCAGAAATAATGTGCAGGAGTGATTCTGCTGTAGTTTTCTCCTTTGTCTGTGCCTTCAATACTAGTACCCCACTGGTGCACTTTCATTATTCTGATGGTTCAGATAACAATAAGAGGACTATTTTTGGAATTTTCTGCTGTCTTGATTATAGTTGCTGTCTTGATTATAGTTCTTCTTTTAAAAAAGATAAAAAGGCAGATTAAAGCTGCAAACTCATCAGAATTAGGCAAATGTTTTGACTTAATAGACACATTGGGCAACATTTTTTGCCAGGTGCTATATAAGTGCTATATAAATACCGTATTTTCCGCACCATTAGCCGCACCTAAAAACCACAAATTTACTCAAAAGCTGACAGTGCGGCTTTTAACCCGGTGCGCTTTATATATGGATAAATATTAAGATTCATTTTCATAAAGTTTCGTTCTCGCAACTTCGGTAAACAGCCGCCATCTTTTTTCCCGGTAGAGCAGGAAGCGCTTCTTCTTCTACGCAAGCAACCGCCAAGGTAAGCACCCGCCCCCATAGAACAGGAAGCGCTTCTTCTTCTACTGTAAGCAACCACCCGCCCCCGGAAGAAGAAGAAGTGCGCGGTGCATGCTGGGATATGTGACGTTTCATTTCCATTTGTGTGTTTATGTAAAGACCCCAAAATGGCTCTTATTAAGTGTGTTGTCTGTCTAATTATAAATAATGCAGACGAGGCGTGTTAACTGAGTTCTCAACGTTTACTCACAGCGTGCTCATAACCACATTCTAACTCCCAGCATACAACAACGCTTCTCAGGGCTACCGCGCATGCTCGTAACTATCGTTGCATGCTGGGTAGTGTAGTTGTTATATTTGCTAGCTCATAACATCACATTAAGAGACACGCTTACGCGCTTAATTCAATACTCGCCGTCATTCCGGGTGGATTGACAAAAGACCTCCAGCCGCTAGATATTGGTGTCAACAGGGCATTCGAAGCTAGACTGCTAACTGCGTGGGAACAGTGGATGACGAAGAAGCGCGCGGTGCATGCTGGGATATGTGACGTTTCATTTCCATTTGTGTGTTTATGTAAAGACCCCAAAATGGCTCCTATTAAGTGTGTTGTCTGTCTAATTATAAATAATGCAGACGAGGCGTGTTAACGGAGTTCTCAACGTTTACTCGCAGCGTGCTCATAACCACATTCTAACTGCCAGCATACAACGCTTCTCAGGGCTACCGCGCATGCTTGTAACTATCGTTGCATGCTGGGTAGTGTAGTTGTTATATTTGCTAGCTCATAACATCACATTAAGAGACACGCTTACGCGCTTAATTCAATACTCGCCGTCATTCCGGGTGGATTGACAAAAGACCTCCAGCCGCTAGATATTGGTGTCAACAGGGCATTCGAAGCTAGACTGCTAACTGCGTGGGAACAATGGATGACAGAAGGCGAACACACCTTCACTAAGACGGAGGCAGCGCCAGACGACGCCAACATCTGCCAGTGGATCGTAAATGCCTGGGCAGATATTTCGGTCACAACTGTGGTCCGAGCTTTCCGGAAGGCAGGATTCACAGAACTGCTGGACAACAGTGACACTGACTCCGATGACTTCGACGAGACGGAACCGGCCATTTTGGATCTCACATTTGCCCAACTTTTCACTTCGGACACCGAAGACGAAGGATTTACGAATGAAGAATAACTTCAGAAAGTGAGCGCTATGTTTATTTTGTGTGTTGTGACATTAACGTTCGAGCAACATTATGTTGCTATTGCTCTGCACTATTTTGAATTTTACTATGTTTGTGATTGCACATTTGCGTACATTTTGGGACAGAGTTGTTAGAACGCTGGTTTTTAATATATTATTAAAGTTTGACTGACCTATCTGACTGTTTTTTTGACATTCCCTTTAGCGCAGCGTAGGCGCGGCTTATAGTCCGGGGCGGCTTATAGGTGGACAAAGTTTTGAAATATGCCATTCATTGAAGGTGCGGCTAATAACCCGGGGCGGCTTATAGTGCGGAAAATACGGTACAGACCATTTATCATGATAAAGTCTAATTTTAGGAAGTGGGAACAGGCAACAAATGCTATGTATATGGTGCTCAAGGTAGCTTGAATTAATCTTTTTAAATTGTATTCATTTAATATGCAATCAGACCAATGGGCAGGACAATATACTTAATAAATTAGTGTAATATAATATTTAATTTCACAGTTAATTCTTTACAGGCACCAATTTGGTGTAATGACCCATGTAACGTCACACAACTTTGACAGTAATTATTAATATTTTAGAAAAAACATCAGAAATGTGTTCCATTTGGTCCAGGGTATATCTCCCGTAGTGCTCCTTTTTACACAAAATGTTTTAAAGGTACATATATTGCATGCAGACAAAAAGAATAATGAAAATAAATCAAATATAGAAGTAATAATTATCAATAAAAAAATAACAAAGAAGCAACCCCAAACATTACCCTGCAAAAAGAAAAATACAAAATAATCAGATAAAACAAACTACATTTTAAGAAAAAATACTAAAAACTAGTGAAATGATCTGTCCATGCTGCTCGTTAATTTTACTTTATAAGACATCTTAAATTAAGATTAACATACAGTGTCTAGAAATTATCAGGACTTTTAAGATAGAAAAAGGTATCTTATTCTAAAAACAAGCATTATTCGACATGCAATTCTTAAATCAAGCATCCTTGGGATGTTGCAGAATCTCTAAACAAGATTTTTCACTCCAATCACTCTACGGAGACAGCCCTCGCAAAAATGACTAATGATCTACTGCTAACGATGGATTCTGATGCGTCATCTTTGTTGCTGCTTCTTGATCTTAGCGCTGCTTTCGATACCGTCGATCATAATATTTTATTAGAGCGTATCAAAACACGTATTGGTATGTCAGACTTAGCTTTGTCGTGGTTTAACTCGTATCTTACTGACAGGATGCAATGCGTCTCCCATAATAATGTGACCTCGGACTATGTTAAGGTAACGTGCGGAGTTCCTCAGGGTTCGGTTCTTGGCCCTGTACTCTTTAGTATTTACATGCTGCCGCTAGGCGACATCATACGCAAATACGGTGTTAGCTTTCATTGCTATGCTGATGACACCCAACTCTACATGCCCCTAAAGCTGACCAACACGCCGGATTGTAGTCAGCTGGAGGCGTGTCTTAATGAAATTAAACAATGGATGTCCGCTAACTTCTTGCAACTCAACGCCAAGAAAACGGAAATGCTGATTATCGGTCCTGCTAAACACCGACATTTATTTAATAATACCACCTTAACATTTGACAACCAAACAATTACACAAGGCGAATCAGTAAAGAATCTGGGTATTATCTTCCACCCAACTCTCTCCTTTGAGTCACACATTAAGAGTGTTACTAAAACGGCCTTCTTTCATCTCCGTAATATCGCTAAAATTCGTTCTATTTTATCCACTAGCGACGCTGAGATCATTATTCATGCGTTCGTTACGTCTCGTCTCGACTACTGTAACGTATTATTTTCGGGTCTCCCTATGTCTAGCATTAAAAAATTACAGTTGGTACAAAATGCGGCTGCTAGACTTTTGACAAGAACAAGAAAGTTTGATCATATTACGCCTATACTGGCTCACCTGCACTGGCTTCCTGTGCACTTAAGATGTGACTTTAAGGTTTTACTACTTACGTATAAAATACTACACGGTCTAGCTCCGTCCTATCTTGTCGATTGCATTGTACCATATGTCCCGGCAAGAAATCTGCGTTCAAAGAACTCCGGCTTATTAGTGATTCCCAGAGCCCAAAAAAAGTCTGCGGGCTATAGAGCGTTTTCTATTCGGGCTCCAGTACTATGGAATGCCCTCCCGGTAACAATTAGAGATGCTACCTCAGTAGAAGCATTTAAGTCCCATCTTAAAACTCATTTGTATACTCTAGCCTTTAAATAGCCCCCCTGTTAGACCAGTTGATCTGCCGTTTCTTTTCTTTTCTCCTCTGCTCCCCTTTTCCTTGAGGGGGGGGGGGCACAGGTCCGGTGGCCATGGATGAAGTGCTGGCTGTCCAGAGTCGGGACCCGGGGTGGACCGCTCGCCTGTGCATCGGCTGGGAACATCTCTGCGCTGCTGACCCGTCTCCGCTCGGGATGGTGTCCTGCTGGCCCCACTATGGACTGGACTCTTACTATTATGTTGGATCCACTATGGACTGGACTCTCACAATATTATGTCAGACCCACTCGACATCCATTGCTTTCGGTCTCCCCTAGAGGGGGGGGGGGGTTACCCACATATGCGGTCCTCTCCAAGGTTTCTCATAGTCATTCACATCGACGTCCCACTGGGGTGAGTTTTTCCTTGCCCGTATGTGGGCTTTGTACCGAGGATGTCGTTGTGGCTTGTGCAGCCCTTTGAGACACTTGTGATTTAGGGCTATATAAATAAAGATTGATTGATTGATTGATTGATTTTTCATGTGGGGAAATTTTTAAACTAGAATAGACAAAATAGCTCTTAAAACTAGGAACATTTCTAGAAATAAAATGTTAAATCTTGGCTAGTGGCAAATAAACACACTAATGTCACAGAGAGTTATCTAAGAGTCCATTTAATCTTTTATCTGGTCAATTTGAACTCTCGCTGGGCTATTTTTAGCTCCCTGTAGAGACCTACACACACCCTCTTTGGGATTATACTGACGTAATGTCTGCAGCATCATGACGAAAGGGAGACATGCAGTAAGCATTACACTCAGGTAGTCAGACATCCATCACTGCTTGCCCATGACTGTGCCAGTCAGCTCACAGCAGACTAATGGACTGATGAGGCAATATTCCCCACGGAAGCTCACATTTCCTCACTAAAGAAGAGTAAAGGTGACTGTGAACACGCTTCAGTCCACACGACACAATTAATCACAATTTTGTGGACCTGTCGTGTTTGCTGACTGATAGGTATACAGTACAGATGCGCGGTTTGCGGGCACAACCGCGGAGTCCGCGGATTATCCGCGGATCGGGCGGATGAAATTTAAAAAAATTAGATTTTATCAGCGGGTCGGGTCGGGTCTGGTCGGGCGATTGAAATTAAAAAAAATTAGATTTTAAATAGATTCAGGCGGGTGGCAGTTAAACCAATTCGGAAATATATATACAGGTAAAAGCCAGTAAATTAGAATATTTTGAAAAACTTGATTTATTTCAGTAATTGCATTCAAAAGGTGTAACTTGTACATTATATTTATTCATTGCACACAGACTGATGCATTCAAATGTTTATTTCATTTAATTTTGATGATTTGAAGTGGCAACAAATGAAAATCCAAAATTCCGTGTGTCACAAAATTAGAATATTACTTAAGGCTAATACAAAAAAGGGATTTTTAGAAATGTTGGCCAACTGAAAAGTATGAAAATGAAAAATATGAGCATGTACAATACTCAATACTTGGTTGGAGCTCCTTTTGCCTCAATTACTGCGTTAATGCGGCGTGGCATGGAGTCGATGAGTTTCTGGCACTGCTCAGGTGTTATGAGAGCCCAGGTTGCTCTGATAGTGGCCTTCAACTCTTCTGCGTTTTTGGGTCTGGCATTCTGCATCTTCCTTTTCACAATACCCCACAGATTTTCTATGGGGCTAAGGTCAGGGGAGTTGGCGGGCCAATTTAGAACAGAAATACCATGGTCCGGAAACCAGGCACGGGTAGATTTTGCGCTGTGTGCAGGCGCCAAGTCCTGTTGGAACTTGAAATCTCCATCTCCATAGAGCAGGTCAGCAGCAGGAAGCATGAAGTGCTCTAAAACTTGCTGGTAGACGGCTGCGTTGACCCTGGATCTCAGGAAACAGAGTGGACCGACACCAGCAGATGACATGGCACCCCAAACCATCACCCAACCATGCAAATTTTGCATTTCCTTTGGAAATCGAGGTCCCAGAGTCTGGAGGAAGACAGGAGAGGCACAGGATCCACGTTGCCTGAAGTCTAGTGTAAAGTTTCCACCATCAGTGATGGTTTGGGGTGCCATGTCATCTGCTGGTGTCGGTCCACTCTGTTTCCTGAGATCCAGGGTCAACGCAGCCGTCTACCAGCAAGTTTTAGAGCACTTCATGCTTCCTGCTGCTGACCTGCTCTATGGAGATGGAGATTTCAAGTTCCAACAGGACTTGGCGCCTGCACATAGCGCAAAATCTACCCGTGCCTGGTTTACGGACCATGGTATTTCTGTTCTAAATTGGCCCGCCAACTCCCCTGACCTTAGCCCCATAGAAAATCTGTAGGGTATTGTGAAAAGGAAGATGCAGAATGCCAGACCCAAAAACGCAGAAGAGTTGAAGGCCACTATCAGATACAACCTGGGCTCTCATAACACCTGAGCAGTGCCAGAAACTCATCGACTCCATGCCACGCCGCATTAACGCAGTAATTGAGGCAAAAGGAGCTCCAACCAAGTATTGAGTATTGTACATGCTCATATTTTTCATTTTCATACTTTTCAGTTGGCCAACATTTCTAAAAATCCCTTTTTTGTATTAGCCTTAAGTAATATTCTAATTTTGTGACACACGGAATTTTGGATTTTCATTTGTTGCCACTTCAAATCATCAAAATTAAATGAAATAAACATTTGAATGCATCAGTCTGTGTGCAATGAATAAATATAATGTACAAGTTACACCTTTTGAATGCAATTACTGAAATAAATCAAGTTTTTCAAAATATTCTAATTTACTGGCTTTTACCTGTACATAGTTAAATGTTGTTACCCACATACGAAAAACGAGCAGGCACCTGCTGCATATGCCACAACAGAAGAAAAAAAAAGAAAAGAGATGGACACTTTTACGGAGCGGAGAAGGCCCCCGACGCCTCGCCGGGGTCCGGGACCGAGGCCCCTTGCCCCGAGAGGGCCCCACCGGGAGCCGTAGCTGAGGCGATCCGCGAGAAGGGCCCGACGCACGTCCAGGGTCACCACCGCGCCCACCGCACCGACACCCCGCCTCGTCCGCCTTCGCCGCGGCCGGCGTCACGCACAGCAGTTAAGCAGCTTACCTGCCCGCCACCCCCGTGGCCGGGGGCTCGTAACAGGGGTCACTCCGCGCGCTCCGCCCGGGCAGCTTACCTGCCCGCCACCCCTGTTGCCGGGGGCGCGTAACAGGGGTCACTCCGCGCGCAGTGCGCTCACGAAAGGGGTGGGGCTCACCCTGGTTGATATAGACAGCAGCTAGGACGTTGGCCATGGAAGTTGGAACCCGCTAAGGAGTGTGTAACAACCCACCTGCCGAATCAACTAGCCCTGAAAATGGATGGCGCTGGAGCGTCGGGCCCATACCCGGCCGTCGCCGGCAGCGAGACGCGCTTGGAGGTGCGCTCAGCGCGGCTCCCATATGATTGCGCACTGGTGTGCGTCTGGGTCGTGACAGCGTGGCACGCGAATGTCTGTGCTGCGTTGGATCAGTCTCCTTTCTTTAACAGGCAAAAGCTTTATAACCTCACTAAAGCCTTGCATCGTCTATATTAGATATATAACAACGGGCGGGTGCGGGCGGATGGCGGGCGGATGCAGTTCTGATCAAATGTTAGATCGGGTGGATTGCGGATGGTTGACGACTTTCTGATGCGGTTGCGGATGAAATAATTGCCTATCCGCGCATCTCTAGTATACAGTATTTTATTTCTGCACACCATTTTTACAACTTATGCTCAATACATCGACCACATGGCCACTAGTAGTCAATCAGTCTTTTTATATTAGATTTTTCTGCAGGATGGCTGATTGTAATCGGAAATATCAAGTAGAAGGAGCTGTTTGGTGAAACATGTCAAATAAACTGACTGGTGCTCTGCTCAAGGATGTTTGAGCATAAGCATGCAATTAGTGCATTGATGAGCAGTAATGTGCGGTCATGTTGTGTTGTCAGCAGTTGTAGTTTCAGACATTACTACGCTGCCTTACTTCAAGCCATGTGCAATTTGTGTTATCCTTTTTACGGTTTTCTAGTCTTGGGTCTTTGTGCAGTAATGCTGAGCCAACAGAAAGTGTACACGTGACTTACAGGCATCAGTGTCTCTAATCGACATACACCAACACACACACACACACACACACACACAACTACAGTAGACCGTTTTCTGTGAAAACCAAATTGATACAAAAAAAATCACCACATATATGTACTAGGGTTGTCCCCATACCAATATTTTGGTGCCAGTACCGGTACCAAAATGTATTTCGATGCTTTTCGATACTTTTCTAAATGAAGAGGACCACAAAAAAACTGCAATATTGGCTTTATTTGGACAAAAAATCTTACGGTACAATAAACATATGTTTTTTATTGCAATCGAAGAACAATTTTGGCCTTAAATAAAATACTTACATACTAGACAACTTGTCTTTCAGTAGTAAGTAAACAAACAAAGGCTCCTAATTTGTCTGCTGACGTATCCAGTAAAATATTGTGTAATTTCTCATTCTATTATTTTGTCAAAATTATGAAGGATAAACTGTAAAAGAATGATTATTATTCTACTTGTTCATTTACTGTTAATCAGAGGTGGGACCAAGTCATTGTTTTGCAAGTCACAAGTAAGTCTCAAGTCTTTGCCCTCAAGTCCGAGTCAAGTCCCGAGTCAAGACAGGCAAGCCCCGAGTCAAGTCCAAAGTCAAGACTGGAAAGTCTCAAGTCAAGTCCTAAGTCCTGCATTTTGAGTTTCGAGTCCTTTCAAGTCCTTTTAACCACAGACTAATATATTAACACAGATTGTGTATGCTTTTCAAACGCTGTATTTATTTATTAAAACAAGTGCATTTTAAATTGCAGGAAAGAAAATTGTGCTGACATTGCACTTTATAATAGCACTATTAACCAGTCATTTTAAACATGAACTCATTCCTTTACAGAACAAACACATTGAAAAATAAAGTGCAAATGTACTTATTTGTACAAAAGTGTTAACATTGAAAAAACATGACATATACGTGAACATAACAAAAAAGTTGTACTTTTTATATGTCAGGGCCCTATGCTGCATTGCATTTGCAAAAGACCAAATTAGCCAAGAGTCTGTCAGTCATTTGTGCACGATGGGGGCGTAGTATGATGCCACCATGGCTGAAAACTCGCTCCACTGGAGCACTGGAGGCAGGCACTGCCAAGACTCTCATGGCCACTCGGAACAGTGAAGGAAGAGTCTTCATGTTCAATGCCCAGAACAAAAGGGGGGAGAGAGTTGTTTTGGGTTGGTGCACTACTTGTAAGTGTATCTTGTGTTTTTTATGTTGATTTAATTAAAAAAAGAAAGAAAAAAAAAAATTATTTCTTGTGCGGCCCGATACCAATCGATCCACGGACCAGTACCGGGCCGCGGCCCGGTGGTTGGGGACCACTGAGGTAAACAACCAACAGTATGTCAGAAAGCTAGCTAAAACGGTACACATATTCATAATATAGTATACATTTTAACTGACCTTTATTTGACTATTTTTGTCTTTTTTTAGGTGGCTAAAATACGCGGTGCTGCTGACCGCCGTCTAACGTTACGTGTGATATATTGACTAACGTAACCCTGCTTAAAAAAAATCACTGAACAAAAAGTATGAATAAGGTAGTGAACTGCAACAGATTCCCGTGTTTGCAATAACGTTATAACGTTAGCAGTGAGTTTACAGCCTCACTGATTTAACTACACAGCAAATAAAAGTCACGTTTCTTAGCCAATAAACGTTATCTTACATTCAAAACTTACCGTTCTTTGTGCAACTTCAAATGCCGGACGAAGTTGGAAGTTGTTGCCTCTCCATCAGTAATTTTCGAACCGCATGTGTTGCATACTGCAAACCGTTTTGTGTTGACCACCTCGTAATTTTTATACCCAAACAAAATTATTTTAGGTATCATTTTTTGTTCACTGGCGTGTGGTTTGGACATGTCTTCTTCGTTGGTTGTCCTGCAATTTGATTGGATGAATGCTGTGTGATGAAAACAAAGTAGATCTAATTTGATTGGCTGTTGTACTGAGACCACACCAGCTGACACACGCAACGCTGATAGACAAGTACACAATGAAAAATACGGAGCGCTCCCGAATAACTTTTTCATCTTTGGGTTTTGGGGAAAGTAGCAAGTCATGTCAAGTCATGTCAATTCAAAAGGCTCAAGTCCAAGTGAAGTCACAAGTCATTGATGTTGAAGTCTAAGTCGAGTTGCAAGTCTTTTTACATTTTGTCAAGTCGAGTCTAAAGTCATCAAATTCATGACTCGAGTCTGACTCGAGTCCAAGTCATGTGACTCGAGTCCACACCTCTGACATGTTCTATCTTAACCTGACTCTCACCAGATCCTCGTAGTTTGCTGAGCTCCACACAAGGATCTGGGCTCGAAGGCAATGCAAACTCCTTCAAGATAGCAAAAAATAATGAACCAATCAGGGTCGCCTGGCGGGATTTCATAGATGTGACGTGCTCATGCTCATCGGCGGTATGCTGGACGCCTCGTATGGAATAACGTGATTGGGCAGGCACGCTGTTTATATCGTGGGAAAGCGGACGTGAAAAAAGGCTGTCCTCACTCAGGTCCGCATGGAGCTGGAGGGGGCGTGGCCTCCAGCTCCGGCTGAAAATCGGAAGATTTTCGGGAGAATATTTGTCCCGGGAGGTTTTCGGGAGAGGCGCTGAATTTCAGGAGTCTCCCGGAAAATTCGGGAGGGTTGGCAAGTATGTTCTGTTTTGGATTTCCGAGTGTCGCTCTCATCAGCGTCACGGGTTGATTTCGATGTGAGTGGTTGAAGTAGCATGTCATTCAAGATAACGGACAAGTGGTTTATCCAGTGCCGGCCCAAGCCTCCATGGGGCCCTAAGCAAAATTTGATTTTGGGGCCCTCTATTTCTGCCAATAATATATAAATAATATACAGGTAAAAGCCAGTAAATTAGAATATTTTGAAAAACTTGATTTATTTCAGTAATTGCATTCAAAAGGTGTAACTTGTACATTATATTTATTCATTGCACACAGACTGATGCATTCAAATGTTTATTTCATTTAATTTTGATGATTTGAAGTGGCAACAAATGAAAATCCAAAATTCCGTGTGTCACAAAATTAGAATATTACTTAAGGCTAATACAAAAAAGGGATTTTTAGAAATGTTGGCCAACTGAAAAGTATGAAAATGAAAAATATGAGCATGTACAATACTCAATACTTGGTTGGAGCTCCTTTTGCCTCAATTACTGCGTTAATGCGGCGTGGCATGGAGTCGATGAGTTTCTGGCACTGCTCAGGTGTTATGAGAGCCCAGGTTGCTCTGATAGTGGCCTTCAACTCTTCTGCGTTTTTGGGTCTGGCATTCTGCATCTTCCTTTTCACAATACCCCACAGATTTTCTATGGGGCTAAGGTCAGGGGAGTTGGCGGGCCAATTTAGAACAGAAATACCATGGTCCGTAAACCAGGCACGGGTAGATTTTGCGCTGTGTGCAGGCGCCAAGTCCTGTTGGAACTTGAAATCTCCATCTCCATAGAGCAGGTCAGCAGCAGGAAGCATGAAGTGCTCTAAAACTTGCTGGTAGACGGCTGCGTTGACCCTGGATCTCAGGAAACAGAGTGGACCGACACCAGCAGATGACATGGCACCCCAAACCATCACTGATGGTGGAAACTTTACACTAGACTTCAGGCAACGTGGATCCTGTGCCTCTCCTGTCTTCCTCCAGACTCTGGGACCTGGATTTCCAAAGGAAATGCAAAATTTGCATGGTTGGGTGATGGTTTGGGGTGCCATGTCATCTGCTGGTGTCGGTCCACTCTGTTTCCTGAGATCCAGGGTCAACGCAGCCGTCTACCAGCAAGTTTTAGAGCACTTCATGCTTCCTGCTGCTGACCTGCTCTATGGAGATGGAGATTTCAAGTTCCAACAGGACTTGGCGCCTGCACACAGCGCAAAATCTACCCGTGCCTGGTTTACGGACCATGATATTTCTGTTCTAAATTGGCCCGCCAACTCCCCTGACCTTAGCCCCATAGAAAATCTGTGGGGTATTGTGAAAAGGAAGATGCAGAATGCCAGACCCAAAAACGCAGAAGAGTTGAAGGCCACTATCAGAGCAACCTGGGCTCTCATAACATCTGAGCAGTGCCAGAAACTCATCGACTCCATGCCACGCCGCATTAACGCAGTAATTGAGGCAAAAGGAGCTCCAACCAAGTATTGAGTATTGTACATGCTCATATTTTTCATTTTCATACTTTTCAGTTGGCCAACATTTCTAAAAATCCCTTTTTTGTATTAGCCTTAAGTAATATTCTAATTTTGTGACACACGGAATTTTGGATTTTCATTTGTTGCCACTTCAAATCATCAAAATTAAATGAAATAAACATTTGAATGCATCAGTCTGTGTGCAATGAATAAATATAATGTACAAGTTACACCTTTTGAATGCAATTACTGAAATAAATCAAGTTTTTCAAAATATTCTAATTTACTGGCTTTTACCTGTATAAACTCATTGCGGCTCTGGCAGTGTTGTTTACATGATCCTATTGTCAGCCTGGCATGTCTTTACAAATGACATGTCATTTATAAAGATATGGGGGTGGCCCAGTTAAGAACATAAATAATACCAATGAATGAACGAATGATGTCCAGAGTGCCACATATGGTTCCTAATCTTAAAATGTAGAAAACATTCAGCTACAAGAGTGGCCTGGGGTTGAACAGTCCAAGTGATAAAGCTTTGTATTTACAGTAAAAGTGTCATCTTGTCTCATCAGTCTTGTACATATTAGTCTTTAATTACTAGTTTATATTTTTAGTTAATTGTTCATATTTAATGTTTACTTTGTACAAAGAGAGCGCAGTCTACTGAAGTTAAATTCCATGTGTGTTAAACATAACTGGACAATAAAGCTGATTCTGATTCACTTTATTATTTTTGGTAACAAAAACCTGAAACAGCAATGTGCAAAAATGTTGACCTTAAATTGTGTTTTTGTACAATAATATATCTTTGATCATTTAGAAATCATCAGTCAGACTCGTACATGCAAAAAATAAAAAATAGTAATTTTTTGTTAATTGCTTTTGGGGGCCCCCTGGTGGCCGCGGGGCCCTAAGCAAGCGCTTAGTACGCTTATGCCTTGGGCCGGCTCTGGGTTTATCCAATCACATACAATGATTTCTTTACAGTAGTCCCGCCTTCTGAAATACATCTCCTATTGAGAAGTCCCAGATCCTTGTGTGGAGCTCACAAGGATCTGGCAAGAGTCAGGTTAGTTCTATCTACACTTGTGTTAAAATGTAATAATCACTTATTCTTCTGTTGTTTGGATACTTTACATTAGTTATGGATCATACCACAAATTTGGGTATCGATCTGATACAGAGTAGTTACAGGATCATACATTGGTCATATTTAAAGTCCTCATGTGTCCAGGGACGTATTTCCTGAGTTTATAAACATAAGATACATTTTAAAAAAAGGAAAAAAGATTTTATAACGAAAAAAATATTGATGTAATAAAGTAAAGTAAAGTACCAATGATTGTCACACACACACTAGGTGTGGTGAAATTTGTCCTCCGCA
The DNA here is from genome assembly GCF_033978685.3 of Nerophis lumbriciformis. Lineage (NCBI taxonomy): Eukaryota > Metazoa > Chordata > Actinopteri > Syngnathiformes > Syngnathidae > Nerophis > Nerophis lumbriciformis. The sequence continues at coordinate 34,054,933 of NC_084562.2, forward strand.
TTTGACACATCCCCTTGGTCACCCCCTGGGAGGTGAGGGGAGCAGTGGGCAGCAGCGGTGCCGCGCCCGGGAATCACTTTGGTGATTTAACTGTCACGGCCAGGGCGCATTGGAATGCGTCCTCATCCTTGCGCGCTGCAAGCACCGCGGGACACGCCCACGACTGTGGCGCAGATCTAGGGACGCGCCGCGCGCGTCTCCGCCCTGCAGCTGCCGCCAGCTGCAATCACTTGCCGGCAATCATCACACCTGCCTGGAATGAAGGAGCTGCCTTCATAAGCCTGGACATCTTGGCATGCCGGCGCCAGAATATAATCATCTGTTGGCGTATAGTAAGCGATCATCCTGCTTGATGCAATACTGTTCTCTCTGTCTGTTTTCCCTTCCGTGTTTCATTGTCGTGTCATCCTACTGCAGACCTCCGTTCCCGTGTTTTGACGTTGCTGTGTGTCTCGTCATTTCTCGTCGTCGTTCCCCTGCTTCTCGGACTGCTCCTTGGATCTCGACCTCCCGCTTGGACACGGATTCCCCTCTTCCCCTGGACTTCCTCATCTCTCGTTCAACACTTGGTAACGCACACCTCAGTTAAATACTACACATAGTCGTACACCATACACACTCTTGGATTTTGCCACACTCCATTTCCTTAGTTCATATATTTAGTGTTTATTATTATATATATTACTATATATAATAAATCATTGAACATTACTGCCATCTAGTGTCTGTTGTCGTCACCTCCTCTGCAAACCTTAACAGTATATTCCGGCCAATTGATTAGGGACCTGACGGCACAGTTCCTTAGCCCCGCCCCCAGTGACTTTAGCCCTGCCCCCAGTGGAAATTTTTTTTCACTTCCCTTTTTTTTTCTTTTTCTTTTTGCCCCTCTCAGGATGTCTTTTTCTTTTACCTCCACCCTGGACACATTTTCTAGCCCTCAACACTCCTTAAAGGGACTGTTTAACTCCAATATGGGGATGAAGGAATTTACCCGTCGCTTGGACACCCTCCTCCCACCCTTAGTGACAGTCCCTCAGTCAGCTGGTAGCGTCTGGCATCCGCGTTCGGAGGGGGGGATAGTACTAGTCTCTTCCATTTTAGCACTGGTGGCTGTTCTGATGTGGTAGCACAGCTGAACCCAGACAGGCTACCACCTGCCAGTACTAGTCTCTTCCATTTTAGCACTGGTGGCTGTTCTGATGTGGTAGCACAGCTGAACCCAGACAGGCTACCACCTGCCAGTACTAGTCTCTTCCATTTTAGCACTGGTGGATGTTCTGATGTGGTAGCACAGCTGAGCCCAGACAGGCTACCACCTGCCAGACAAATACCCCCTGTTTTCTGTTTTTCCCAGCCGCAGCCACCAGTCCCCCGGCTAGCCTCCGAGCTAGCACCAGTCCCCCGGCTAGCCTCTGAGCTAGCACCAGACCCCCGGCTAGCCTCCGAGCTAGCACCAGACCCCCGGCTAGCCTCCGAGCTAGCACCAGACCCCCGGCTAGCCTCCGAGCTAGCACCAGACCCCCGGCTAGCCTCCGAGCTAGCACCAGCCACCAAGCTGGCCTCCGAGCTAGCACCAGCCACCAAGCTGGCCTCCGAGCTAGCACCAGCCACCAAGCTGGCCTCCGAGCTAGCACCAGCCACCAAGCTGGCCTCCGAGCTAGCACCAGCTCCCAGGCTGGGCTCCGAGCTAGCACCAGCTCCCAGGCTGGCCCCCGCGTCTCCACCAGCTCCCAGGCTGGCCCCCGCGTCTCCACCAGCTCCCAGGCTGGCCCCCGCGTCTCCACCAGCTCCCAGGCTGGCCCCCGCATCTCCACCAGCTCTCAGGCTGGCCTCGACCTCTGCGCCTCGGCCTGCTCCGCCGACCTCTGCGCCTCGGCCAGCAGCATTGGCTTCAGCACCTCGGCCAGCTCCTCAGCTGCCCTCCTCGTCTCCGGCTCCGATGACGTCTGCTGTTTCCACCCCTCCGACGACATCGTCCTCCTTGACTCTGGCTCCGACGACATCGTCCTCCTCGACTCTGGCTCCAAGGTATTCATCCTACTCGTCTTTGGCGGGCCTTTCCACGGCGCCGCCTGCTCCCTTGTCTCCTGCATCGTCGCTACCGCGACCTCCGGCTGGCCGGCCGCAAAGGCAGCCAACAGGCGCCCGCACACGGCGCCCTCTGTGGCCAGGGCAGGGACACTTTCTGCACCAACAGCAACGCCCAAAACATGGATATGTTTCCCGTAGGCTGCTGTGGTTCTGGCGCCACTCGCGTCTGCCCTCTGGACGTCCAAGAAGGTGGTCATTCCTTGGTCGTCCACCTCGCAGGCTGCTGCGGCGTTCTACTCGCCGCCGCCACCAGACTCGTCCCCGCTGGATTCGGGGACACTTGGGACGACGACCCACCTCCAGTTCACCCCTCCACCCTCCCTTGACTTTTGACCTCTGTGTTCTCGTGGTTCCTGCTAGAGGACATCTGGGAGCTGTCCATAAGGAGGGGGATACTGTCACGGCCAGGGCGCATTGGAATGCGTCCTCATCCTTGCGCGCTGCAAGCACCGCGGGACACGCCCACGACTGTGGCGCAGATCTAGGGACGCGCCGCGCGCGTCTCCGCCCTGCAGCTGCCGCCAGCTGCAATCACTTGCCGGCAATCATCACACCTGCCTGGAATGAAGGAGCTGCCTTCATAAGCCTGGACATCTTGGCATGCCGGCGCCAGAATATAATCATCTGTTGGCGTATAGTAAGCGATCATCCTGCTTGATGCAATACTGTTCTCTTTGTCTGTTTTCCCTTCCGTGTTTCATTGTCGTGTCATCCTACTGCAGACCTCCGTTCCCGTGTTTTGACGTTGCTGTGTGTCTCGTCATTTCTCGTCGTCGTTCCCCTGCTTCTCGGACTGCTCCTTGGATCTCGACCTCCCGCTTGGACACGGATTCCCCTCTTCCCCTGGACTTCCTCATCTCTCGTTCAACACTTGGTAACGCACACCTCAGTTAAATACTACACATATTCGTACACCATACACACTCTTGGATTTTGCCACACTCCATTTCCTTAGTTCATATATTTAGTGTTTATTATTATATATATTACTATATATAATAAATCATTGAACATTACTGCCATCTAGTGTCTGTTGCCGTCACCTCCTCTGCAAACCTTAACAGTATATTCCGGCCAATTGATTAGGGACCTGACGGCACAGTTCCTTAGCCCCTCCCCCAGTGACTTTAGCCCTGCCCCCAGTGGAAATTTTTTTTCACTTCCCTTTTTTTTTCTTTTTCTTTTTGCCCCTCTCAGGATGTCTTTTTCTTTTACCTCCACCCTGGACACATTTTCTAGCCCTCAACACTCCTTAAAGGGACTGTTTAACTCCAATATGGGGATGAAGGAATTTACCCGTCGCTTGGACACCCTCCTCCCACCCTTAGTGACAGTCCCTCAGTCAGCTGGTAGCGTCTGGCATCCGCGTTCGGAGGGGGGGGATAGTACTAGTCTCTTCCATTTTAGCACTGGTGGCTGTTCTGATGTGGTAGCACAGCTGAACCCAGACAGGCTACCACCTGCCAGTACTAGTCTCTTCCATTTTAGCACTGGTGGCTGTTCTGATGTGGTAGCACAGCTGAACCCAGACAGGCTACCACCTGCCAGTACTAGTCTCTTCCATTTTAGCACTGGTGGATGTTCTGATGTGGTAGCACAGCTGAGCCCAGACAGGCTACCACCTGCCAGACAAATACCCCCTGTTTTCTGTTTTTCCCAGCCGCAGCCACCAGTCCCCCGGCTAGCCTCCGAGCTAGCACCAGTCCCCCGGCTAGCCTCTGAGCTAGCACCAGACCCCCGGCTAGCCTCCGAGCTAGCACCAGACCCCCGGCTAGCCTCCAAGCTAGCACCAGACCCCCGGCTAGCCTCCGAGCTAGCACCAGACCCCCGGCTAGCCTCCGAGCTAGCACCAGCCACCAAGCTGGCCTCCGAGCTAGCACCAGCCACCAAGCTGGCCTCCGAGCTAGCACCAGCCACCAAGCTGGCCTCCGAGCTAGCACCAGCCACCAAGCTGGCCTCCGAGCTAGCACCAGCTCCCAGGCTGGCCTCCGAGCTAGCACCAGCTCCCAGGCTGGCCCCCGCGTCTCCACCAGCTCCCAGGCTGGCCCCCGCGTCTCCACCAGCTCCCAGGCTGGCCCCCGCGTCTCCACCAGCTCCCAGGCTGGCCCCCGCGTCTCCACCAGCTCTCAGGCTGGCCTCGACCTCTGCGCCTCGGCCTGCTCCGCCGACCTCTGCGCCTCGGCCAGCAGCATTGGCTTCAGCACCTCGGCCAGCTCCTCAGCTGCCCTCCTCGTCTCCGGCTCCGATGACGTCTGCTGCTTCCACCCCTCCGACGACATCGTCCTCCTTGACTCTGGCTCCGACGACATCGTCCTCCTCGACTCTGGCTCCAAGGTATTCATCCTACTCGTCTTTGGCGGGCCTTTCCACGGCACCGCCTGCTCCCTTGTCTCCTGCATCGTCGCTACCGCGACCTCCGGCTGGCCGGCCGCAAAGGCAGCCAACAGGCGCCCGCACACGGCGCCCTCTGTGGCCAGGGCAGAGACACTTTCTGCACCAACAGCAACGCCCAAAACATGGATATGTTTCCCGTAGGCTGCTGTGGTTCTGGCGCCACTCGCGTCTGCCCTCTGGACGTCCAAGAAGGTGGTCGTTCCTTGGTCGTCCACCTCGCAGGCTGCTGCGGCGTTCTACTCGCCGCCGCCACCAGACTCGTCCCCGCTGGATTCGGGGACACTTGGGACGACGACCCACCTCCAGTTCACCCCTCCACCCTCCCTTGACTTTTGACCTCTGTGTTCTCGTGGTTCCTGCTAGAGGACATCTGGGAGCTGTCCATAAGGAGGGGGATACTGTCACGGCCAGGGCGCATTGGAATGCGTCCTCATCCTTGCGCGCTGCAAGCACCGCGGGACACGCCCACGACTAGTGTCTGTTGCCGTCACCTCCTCTGCAAACCTTAACATTAACCCCCAATTACAACCCTTGATGCTGAGTGCCAAGCAGGGAGGTAATGGGTCCCATTTTTATAGTCTTTGGTATGACTCGGCCGGGGTTTGAACTTACAACCTACCGATCTCAGGGCGGACACTTTAACCACTTATCATTGTGGTATCGACTACATACGTTCCTGTACTTGGTATCATTACAGCGGATGTCAGGTGTAGATCCACCCATGGCATTTGTTTACATTGAGGAGTGCTAGCTTTTGTTAGCAGTGACGCCGGTGAACTATTGTATCCTCCTACGGTGTGTAGTGAAGCATGTTTAGCTATTCCTCGTCCTGCAGAGATGATACTTGTAAGAAATGGACATTAGCTAGCCATGTTTTAATGCACCACTTGCTGAGGGCATTTCAGTGTTATAGCTTCACCTTTATTGTTAATTTTTAAGCTAAAATGTGTGCATTCTCCCTTTTCTGCCTACACACTGTGTCTGCTTGTAAGGACTCCATGATTGTTTGCTGCCGAACATGCTCCTCTGCTCGTAAAACCAGCAATGTCCCGACCTGACGACGGCGCACCCTCATGCCCGTTAACAAAAAGGGAAGCCGGTATTTTTCAAACAAAGTATAGTACCGTTTTTGATTCATTATTAGTTCATTATTATTACCGATATATTGTACAACCCTATACAGGACCTTAACTGTATAATGCAGTCAAAAGTTGTTTATGTTGACGGCCCAAGTCCTGGCCCACCATGTTCTTTTTATTACTAAAAAGTGAAACATACTGTACATGGTCGACCACTTTTCTTACCTAAAGTTTGAGAGCCAAAGGTGTCATTTCTATTAAAAAGAATCTTTGACCAATTTTAACCATTTAATACTGAAAAATAAAATGTAAATAGACATCATAAATAATAATGAATCCAAATTCATCAGCTACATTAACACAAGGAAACAATATATAAACACTTTTACCTACCAAACAAAAATTAATTCAACAATTTGTCCAGATTTTTTTATGTACAAATAAAAATGAGGAAGTCAAGATTAATGGCTACAATGAGCACATTTTGTACTGCACAGCTTTTCGAATTGGGATTTGAAGCATAATACTGCATGATTCTGATAAAAAAACATTTCACTTCACCCACCTTGCTAACAGTGCCACCCGCACTGGTGTAAATGTACCGTATTTTCCGCACCATTAGCCGCACCTAAAAACCACAAATTTACTCAAAAGCTGACAGTGCGGCTTTTAACCCGGTGCGCTTTATATATGGATAAATATTAAGATTCATTTTCATAAAGTTTCGTTCTCGCAACTTCGGTAAACAGCCGCCATCTTTTTTCCCGGTAGAGCAGGAAGCGCTTCTTCTTCTACGCAAGCAACCGCCAAGGTAAGCACCCGCCCCCATAGAACAGGAAGCGCTTCTTCTTGTACTGTAAGCAACCACCCGCCCCCGGAAGAAGAAGAAGCGCGCGGTGCATGCTGGGATATGTGACGTTTCATTTCCATTTGTGTGTTTATGTAAAGACCCCAAAATGGCTCCTATTAAGTGTGTTGTCTGTCTAATTATAAATAATGCAGACGAGGCGTGTTAACTGAGTTCTCAACGTTTACTCACAGCGTGCTCATAACCACATTCTAACTGCCAGCATACAACAACGCTTCTCAGGGCTATCACGCATGCTCGTAACTATCGTTGCATGCTGGGTAGTGTAGTTGTTATATTTGCTAGCTCATAACATCACATTGAGAGACACGCTTACGCGCTTAATTCAATACTCGCCGTCATTCCGGGTGGATTGACAAAAGACCTCCAGCCGCTAGATATTGGTGTCAACAGGGCATTCGAAGCTAGACTGCTAACTGCGTGGGAACAATGGATGACAGAAGGCGAACACACCTTCACTAAGACAGGGAGGCAGCGCCAGACGACGCCAACATCTGCCAGTGGATCGTAAATGCCTGGGCAGATATTTCGGTCACAACTGTGGTCCGAGCTTTCCGGAAGGCAGGATTCACAGAACTGCTGAACAGTGACACTGACTCCGATGACTTCGACGAGACGGAACCGTCCATTTTGGATCTCACATTTGCCCAACTTTTCACTTCGGACACCGAAGACGAAGGATTTACGAATGAAGAATAACTTCAGAAAGTGAGCGCTATGTTTATTTTGTGTGTTGTGACATTAACGTTCGAGCAACATTATGTTGCTATTGCTCTGCACTATTTTGAATTTTACTATGTTTGTGATTGCACATTTGCGTACATTTTGGGACAGAGTTGTTAGAACGCTGGTTTTCAATATATTATTAAAGTTTGACTGACCTATCTGACTGTTTTTTTGACATTCCCTTTAGCGCAGCGTAGGCGCGGCTTATAGTCCGGGGCGGCTTATTGGTGGACAAAGTTATGAAATATGCCATTCATTGAAGGTGCGGCTAATAATCCGGTGCGCCTTATAGTGCGGAAAATACGGTAGCTTAAAAATGTAGATGATGGGTTTTCACAATGTAAAGCGTTTTAAGGGGGAACTGCACTTTAAAAAAAAATGTTGCCTATCGTTCACAATGATTATGAGAGACATGACGATGGATGTTATTTTTTTGCATTCTCAATATTAAATAAATGCAATCGAAAGTACGCTTACATTGGAGCCTATGGGAGCCGCTCTATTCCGCCTATATCTGGCATCTGTCTGTCTCGAGAGACAATAGAGTTTTGCGCACAAATGTCAATTCATGTCATGTGCAACGCCTGTTGTGACTATATAAGCCAATTCTTGACAGGCATGCTTTGTTGCAGTTCCTGCATACATGTTGTATTGTTGGTTGATTCAGTAGGGGTGTGACTGCTCGCTTTCTACGTTCATGCTTCTCCTCCCACTGTCTTACTCTTCTTAAGTCACTCTGATGCACGCCCTCCTTCACTAACTTCCTCCATTTCCCACGTTCAGCTGAAGAAGCTTCCCAGTTTAATGGGTTGATGTCACTGGCCTTCATATCACGCTTACACACATCTTTAAAACGAAGGACAGGTCTTCCCACAGCCCTTGTTCCAGAGGCCAGTTCACCGTACAGGATGTCTTTTGGAATGCGACTGTCATCCATTCGACTTACATGGCCAAGCCATCTCAGACGTCGTTGTGTAAGGAGAGCGAAGATTGTCTTCATTCCTGTTTTCTCGAGGATATCCTTATTCGGGATGCGATCCTGCCATTTGATTCCCAGAATCCGCCTCAGGCACCGAAGATGGAAGGAGTTCAAACGGCGCTCTTGGCGTGCATACGAGGTCTATGACTCGCTGCCATAAAGTAGAGTGCTGAGAACACAGGCTTGATAGATCTTCATTTTTGTGTTGATGGTTAGCAGTGTGTTCTCCCAAGCACGCTTGGAGAGTCTAGCCATCGTTGTAGATGCTTTGCCGATGCGGATGTTGAGCTCGGCATCGAGAGAGAGATTGCTGGATATGGTTGAGCCAAGATAGGTGAAGTTCTCAACAACTTGCAGGGTGTGGTTTCCAATGGAGATCCTTGGAATGTTGCGCATATCTTGTCCCATAATGTTGGTCTTCTTGAGGCTTATAGTTAAGCCAAAGTCTTTGCATGCATCAGAAAAGCTGTTGATCAGCCTCTGTAGTGCTTCCTCTAATGGTGCGGCCAGAGCAGCATCATCTGCAAAGAGCATCTCTCTGATGAGGACTTTACGCACTCTAGTCTTTGCCCGGAGACGTGCGAGGTTGAACAGTTTCCCGTCGCTCCTTGTGTGTAGGTAAACACCATCGTCCGATGATTTGAATGCTTCTGACAATAGCAACGAGAAGAAGATTCCGAAGAGCGTAGGAGCAAGCACGCATCCTTGCTTCACTCCATTCTCAATTGGGAATGGGGCTGATGCGGAGCCGTCACACAGGATAGTTCCTTGCATATCTTCATGGAATGATGTTATCAGCTTCAACAGCTTTGGTACCAGCTTCAACAGCTTTGGTATCAGCTTCAACAGCTTTGGTATCAGCTTCAACAGCTTTGGTATACATTGGAGCCTATGGGAGCCGCTCTATTCCGCCTATAAAGCCCTCTCAAAACATCCAAACACCTCCATTAAGGTTTTATATACCTGATGTAAGTATTTTTGTAATATAATAACAGGCACATTTATATTAACATTTAATATTTACATATTTTGATCATTTTATCAAGACGTTCACTTTTTTTTTCAACTACATTGCTGATTACCACTCACTGCAGACTTTATGAGAGCCAACAAACATAAAAAACATCACTTACTGTACAAGGTCTGCTGTCATTAGGATGCCAACTATTAGGATGTTCATACATTCCAATTTAGGTGAGGAACGACCAACACGCCGGATTGTAGTCAGCTGGAGGCGTGTCTTAATGAAATTAAACAATGGATGTCTGCTAACTTCTTGCAACTCAACGCCAAGAAAACGGAAATGCTGATTATCGGTCCTGCTAAACACCGACATTTATTTAATAATACCACCTTAACATTTGACAACCAAACAATTACACAAGGCGAATCAGTAAAGAATCTGGGTATTATCTTCCACCCAACTCTCTCCTTTGAATCACACATTAAGAGTGTTACTAAAACGGCCTTCTTTCATCTCCGTAATATCGCTAAAATTCGTTCTATTTTATCCACTAGCGACGCTGAGATCATTATTCATGCGTTCGTTACGTCTCGTCTCGACTACTGTAACGTATTATTTTCGGGTCTCCCTATGTCTAGCATTAAAAAATTACAGTTGGTACAAAATGCGGCTGCTAGACTTTTGACAAGAACAAGAACGTTTGATCATATTACGCCTATACTGGCTCACCTGCACTGGCTTCCTGTGCACTTAAGATGTGACTTTAAGGTTTTACTACTTACGTATATAATACTACACGGTCTAGCTCCGTCCTATCTTGTCGATTGCATTGTACCATATGTCCCGGCAAGAAATCTGCGTTCAAAGAACTCCGGCTTATTAGTGATTCCCAGAGCCCAAAAAAAGTCTGCGGGCTATAGAGCGTTTTCTATTCGGGCTCCAGTACTATGGAATGCCCTCCCGGTAACAATTAGAGATGCTACCTCAGTAGAAGCATTTAAGTCCCATCTTAAAACTCATTTGTATACTCTAGCCTTTAAATAGCCCCCCTGTTAGACCAGTTGATCTGCCGTTTCTTTTCTTTTCTCCTCTGCTCCCCTTTTCCTTGAGGGGGGGGGGGCACAGGTCCGGTGGCCATGGATGAAGTGCTGGCTGTCCAGAGTCGGGACCCGGGGTGGACCGCTCGCCTGTGCATCGGCTGGGAACATCTCTGCGCTGCTGACCCGTCTCCGCTCGGGATGGTGTCCTGCTGGCCCCACTATGGACTGGACTCTTACTATTATGTTGGATCCACTATGGACTGGACTCTCACAATATTATGTCAGACCCACTCGACATCCATTGCTTTCGGTCTCCCCTAGAGGGGGGGGGTTACCCACATATGCGGTCCTCTCCAAGGTTTCTCATAGTCATTCACATCGACGTCCCACTGGGGTGAGTTTTTCCTTGCCCGTGTGTGGGCTTTGTGCCGAGGATGTCGTTGTGGCTTGTGCAGCCCTTTGAGACACTTGTGATTTAGGGCTATATAAATAAAGATTGATTGATTGATTGATTGATAATCCTCGCGGAGAAACGGGGTGGTGGACCAAGCGTCTCTTTGTGTCGTTAGTCATCTCCGGGTCCTAAATGACTGTCAAAGTGTACCGACTTGTCGGAATATGTCCACAGACATCTTCTGTCCAGGTGAGATGCATGATTTATGATCTACAACAAACTCACAGGGAGTAAGGAAGCAAGGAAACACCTCGCCAGTCGATCATGTCGAAATTGTACACAGGCTTCTGATCACAGCGCCGCTATAAATAGTTGGTCTGCGTTAGCGCCTTTAATAACAATATCACTAATACTTGATTCATATTCAAATCTCAAAATGTAAATGGACTATTGTTGGCGCTTTTTGAATAGTTATTTATTCGATTTTGTGGGCGAAAAAGAGAAGCTCCCATTGACTCCGCTTTAAGCAAACTTTTATTTACAAGTGAGAATGCATTAAAAAAATATATCCATCCGTCGTCATGTCTTTTATAATGATTGTGAATGATAGGCAAAATTCCAAACAGGTGCAGTTACCCTTTAAGTCCTCTAGAGATCATTTTCCATCCATCCATTTTCTACCGCTTATTCCCTTTGGGGTCGCGGGGGGCGCTGTAGCCTATCTCAGCTACAATCGGGCGGAAGGCGGTGTCCACCCTGGACAAGTCGCCACCTCATCGCAGGGCCAACACAGATAGACAGACAACATTCACACTCACATTCACACACTAGGGCCAATTTTAGTGTTGCCAATCAACTTATCCCCAGGTGCATGTCTTTGGAGGTGGGAGGAAGCCGGAGTAAACCCACGCATTCACGGGGAGAACATGCAAATTTTAATTGTTTTAAATATAATTTACGCTCACTCATTTCCTGTTTCCTTTCTCACCTCTTCATTAGTTTTTATTGGTTTAAATGTAACCACAAATCTGCTTATGCAAAATTAACAATACTACAACACACGTCGACACATAATGGGCAGATTTTTCATAGAAATTCACCGTCCGGGTGTCAAAATGTTATGCTGACAAGAGCGGTCGACCGTTTATGTCGGCGTCGGCTTAAGCGGGCACTTTTTAGAAATTAGAAGAACACTGTGAACCAAGACGTGATGAATTGGTCAACATAAACGGGTGTTAGTTTTGATGGAGGCTTGCTGTGCCTGGCCACTGCGCTGACATTAGCATGGCTGTAATTCTGAGAGGAGATGAAATTCTAATATATCGCTGTTAGTGTTGAGCCAGCACGAAGGCAGCTTCAGTTCAGATAACTCTACATATCAGACAGCTGCATGGCCTGCCACACCCCGAATAGCTCTCTCTGCACATTCACATCATAACTGTATACCCTGGAAAAGTTTGAATTAATAATGATAATAATGAGTCAGTTGTTAGTAGTATGTCAACATTAGTGGCAACTCTGGCAGTATCTAACATTTTTGTGTTTGTGTTGCTTCACAACATGTAATTTGTGGGTAATACAGAATTCTTGAGTACCACGCATATGAATTTATTTGTATCAATCAATCAATCAATCTTTATTTATATAGCCCTAAATCACAAGTGTCTCAAAGGGCTGCACAAGCCACAACGACATCCTCGGTACAAAGCCCACATACGGGCAAGGAAAAACTCACCCCAGTGGGACGTCGATGTGAATGACTATGAGAAACCTTGGAGAGGACCGCATATGTGGGTAACCCCCCCCCCCCTCTAGGGGAGACCGAAAGCAATGGATGTCGAGTGGGTCTGACATAATATTGTGAGAGTCCAGTCCATAGTGGATCCAACATAATAGTAAGAGTCCAGTCCATAGTGGAGCCAGCAGGACACCATCCCGAGCGGAGACGGGTCAGCAGCGCAGAGATGTTCCCAGCCGATGCACAGGCGAGCGGTCCACCCCGGGTCCCGACTCTGGACAGCCAGCACTTCATCCATGGCCACCGGACCTGTGCCCCCCCCCCCCCCCCCCCCCCCCCCTCAAGGAAAAGGGGAGCAGAGGAGAAAAGAAAAGAAACGGCAGATCAACTGGTCTAACAGGGGGGCTATTTAAAGGCTAGAGTATACAAATGAGTTTTAAGATGGGACTTAAATGCTTCTACTAGCATCTCTAATTGTTACCGGGAGGGCATTCCATAGTACTGGAGCCCGAATAGAAAACGCTCTATAGCCCGCAGACTTTTTTTGGGCTCTGGGAATCACTAATAAGCCGGAGTTCTTTGAACGCAGATTTCTTGCCGGGACATATGGTACAATGCAATCGACAAGATAGGACGGAGCTAGACCGTGTAGTATTTTATACGTAAGTAGTAAAACCTTAAAGTCACATCTTAAGTGCACAGGAAGCCAGTGCAGGTGAGCCAGTATAGGCGTAATATGATCAAACTTTCTTGTTCTTGTCAAAAGTCTAGCAGCCGCATTTTGTACCAACTGTAATTTTTTAATGCTAGACATAGGGAGACCCGAAAATAATACGTTACAGTAGTCGAGACGAGACGTAACGAACGCATGAATAAAGATCTCAGCGTCGCTAGTGGATAAAATAGAACGAATTTTAGCGATATTACGGAGATGAAAGAAGGCCGTTTTAGTAACACTCTTAATGTGTGATTCAAAGGAGAGAGTTGGGTCGAAGATAATACCCAGATTCTTTACTGATTCGCCTTGTGTAATTGTTTGGTTGTCAAATGTTAAGGTGGTATTATTAAATAAATGTCGGTGTTTAGCAGGACCGATAATCAGCATTTCCGTTTTCTTGGCGTTGAGTTGCAAGAAGTTAGCGGACATCCATTTGTGGATGTCCGCAAATGGATGTCCGACACAATGTTGTGTTCAAACATTGTAGATGTTTGAACACAATTCAATAAAATACTGCAGTTTTTACGGTATTCAAGGCAGAGGTCTTGAATACCGTGAATCCCCAAGGGGGTCCTCAGTGGTATTAGAGGTGAGCCGTGAAATGTTTGGTGGATTTTTCTCAAATGTTTTTTTATTTTTCACTCCGCAATGTTTTCATAAACTTGGCGTATTTTCCGCACTATAAGGCGCACTTTAAAATCCTTTTTTTCCCCTCAAAACTCGACACTGCGCCTAATGTACAGAATAATTCTGGTTTTGCTTACCGACCTCAAAGCTATTTTATTTGGTACATGGTGAAATGATAAGTGTGACTAGAAGATGGCAGTCAAACATAAGAGATACGTGTAGACTGCAATATGATGGCAGTCACACACAAGAGATATGTGTAGACTGCAATATGACTAAGTAAACAACACCAACAACAATATAGGACATTACACACGGCACCCAAAAATCTATCAAAATGTTTTTGGGAAACTATGAAGCCCTGTATAAGGTAAGACATATTATCTGGCGTTTTGTTTCGCAATATTATGCAAAAGCAACTTTTCTTATCTTCTGGTACCTGCTGATCTGTATTTGGGATCTGCATAAGTCCTGAAAAATTGTGCGCGTCCGCTTTTGTAGTCAGTGCCGACACCGTAGTCGATAAGCTTCTTATTTTTCTCTATCTTCTTGTTATGGGACATTCATCCGCCGCTATTGCCATTTCTAATATAAAGTAGTGTAAAGTTCTTACTTATATCCATCAGTAAACTTGCCATGAAAGCGCTAAAACATACTGGTATAGTGAGTTTATATTATTCACCCAAGGAACTTTAGTTATTAGAGAGTTCCGGTCGGACGGTTTTTCACGGGACACATTTCCGGCGTTGTTGTTGCACTAGTGAGCCACGGATGACAAGATGCTGCTCCGTTATTGATTGAAGTAAAGTGTGAATGTCATTAAAACAGTTAGCTCCATCTTTTGACACTTCTTCCACTCCCGTCCTTGCACGCTACACCGCTACAACAAAGATGACGGAGAGAAGATGCTGCCGAAGGTGAGCCATGTAAATAAGACCTCCCACAAAACGGCGCATCCTGAAAGCGGCTTGAAGATGATCTGTAAAACATAATACATGCAACATTTTGACCAAAGAACCACAATTACATGTTATGTAGACCTCAAGGAAGTGTTTTAAATTTAGAAAAAAAGAATACATATATGACTCCTTTGATGCCCCCTGTAATCCGGTGCGTCTTATACATGAAAAAAGATTGAAAATCGACCATTCATTGTCAGTGCGCCTTATAGTCCGGTGCGCCCTATGGTCCGGAAAATATGGTAAATGTCTTCAAATACATGTGAAGATTCAGCCAACACACATGTAGTTGATTGTGAAAAAATAATTATATTTTTATATTTTTATATTCACCTTTGTAGTGGCTCCCTTTTGAAGAAGGGGGACCGGAGTGTGTGTTTCAATGAGGGATCACACACCGCAGCCTCCTGGGGAAAGTATATTTCAGGGTGCTGGAGAGGAGAGTCCGGCCGTTAGTCGAGCCTCGGATTCTGGAGGAACAATGTGGTTTTCGCCCTAGTCGTGTAACACAGGACCAGCTTTATACCCTCGCTAGGGTATTGGAGGGGGCATGGGAGTTTGATCAACCAGTCCACATGTGTTTCGTGGATTTGGAGAAGGCATACGATTGTGTCCCTTGCAGTATCCTGTGGGGGGTAGTCCAGGGGTACGGTGTCCAGGGTCTGTTGCTACGTGCCATTCGGTCCTATACAATCGGAGCAGGAATATGGGTCGTATTGCCGGTAGTAAGTCAGACATGTTCACAGTGGACGTTAGACTCCGCCAGGGCTGCCCTTTGTAACCAGTCCTGTTCATTATCTTTATGGACAGACTTTCTAGGCACAGTCATGGTATGGAGGATTTTCAGTTTGGTGGCCAGAGAATCTCATCTCTGCTTTTTGTAGATGATGGGGTGCTGTTGGCTTCATCAGGCTGGGACATTCAGCATTCACTGGGGCAGTTTTCTGCCGAGTGTGAAGCTGCTGGGATGTGGATGAGCACTTTCAAATCTGAGACCCTGGTTCTCAGTCGGAAAAAGGGTGGACTTGGGCTCAAGCTCAGGTGAGGGAAGAATGGAACGCGAGATGCAGTCACTGTACCGGTCTGTTGTGGTGAAGAAGGAGCTGAGCCGCAAGGCAAAGCTCTCGATTTACTGGTCAGTCAATGTTCCTACCCTCACCTATGGTCACAAGCATTGGGTAATGATCGAAAGGACGAGGTTGCAAATACAAGCGTCAGAAATTAGTTTCCTCTGCAGGATGTCTGGGATCACCCTCAGAGGTAGGGTGAGGAGCTCGGAGTAGAGCCGCTGGTCCTTCACGTCGAGAGGAGCAAGCTGAGGTGGCTCGGGCATCTACTACGGATGCCTCTTGGACGCCTCCCTGGTGAGGTGTTTTGGGCATCTCCAGCCGGGAGGAGGCCTCGGGGTAGACCCGGTACACGCTGGGACACGCTCTGCTTAGACTGCTGCCGCCGCGACTCAAACTCAGGTAAGCGGCGGAAATGGACGATGGATTATTATATTCATGTTAGCATTAACGATAGCTTGCGATTAGTGCTCTATTTGACAGCTAGTGGTTAGTGCGCTACATGTTAACTCGCAATTAGTGCTTTAGTTGCCAGCTAACAATTAATGCCCTAGTTTTCACATAGCGATTGGCACGCTAGTTGTCCACTAGCGATTGGCACGCCAGTTGTCAGCTAGCAATTGGCAAGTTAGTTGCCAGCAAGCTATTAGCATGTTAATTGTCAGCTAACATCTACCATTGTAGTTGCCAGTTAGCGATTAGTGTGCTAGTTTTAGCTAAAGATTAGCACACTAGTTTTTATAAAATGATTAGCGCTGTAGTTGTCAATTAGCAATTGGTGCGTTAATTGCCAGCTAGCGATTAGTGCGCTTGTTGTCAGCTGATGTTCAAGTTGCCAGTTAGCGATCAGCGCACTGGTTGTCAGCTAGCGATTAATGCGTCAGTTGCCAGCTTGTGATGAACAGTTAGTTGCCTACTGTGTAGCCACTAATCTTCGTGGGTTCCCCCACACAAGACAATAACAACGTCTAAATAAACTCTCAACGATACATACATAAAAAATACACTCTATAACAAAGGATATGCCTATAAAATGCTACACATGAACAGTACTACAATCCATCATGTACAAAATAAAGAATAAAAGGGAATTAAAAAAACAATCTTTACAGTAATAGCTTTTTAAGCTTGTTTTTAAAAATTCTTACATTATCAATCAATCAATCAATCAATCTTTATTTATATAGCCCTAAATCACAAGTGTCTCAAAGGGCTGCACAAGCCACAACGACATCCTCGATACAAAGCCCACATACGGGCAAGGAAAAACTCACCCCAGTGGGACGTCGATGTGAATGACTATGAGAAACCTTGGAGAGGACCGCATATGTGGGTAACCCCCCCCCCTAGGGGAGACCGAAAGCAATGGATGTCGAGTGGGTCTGACATAATATTGTGAGAGTCCAGTCCATAGTGGATCCAACATAATAGTAAGAGTCCAGTCCATAGTGGGGCCAGCAGGACACCATCCCGAGCGGAGACGGGTCAGCAGCGTAGAGATGTTCCCAGCCGATGCACAGGCGAGCGGTCCACCCCGGGTCCCGACTCTGGACAGCCAGCACTTCATCCATGGCCACCGGACCTGTGCCCCCCCCTCTCAAGGAAAAGGGGAGCAGAGGAGAAAAGAAAAGAAACGGCAGATCAACTGGTCTAACAGGGGGGCTATTTAAAGGCTAGAGTATACAAATGAGTTTTAAGATGGGACTTAAATGCTTCTACTGAGGTAGCATCTCTAATTGTTACCGGGAGGGCATTCCATAGTACTGGAGCCCGAATAGAAAACGCTCTATAGCCCGCAGACTTTTTTTGGGCTCTGGGAATCACTAATAAGCCGGAGTTCTTTGAACGCAGATTTCTTGCCGGGACATATGGTACAATGCAATCGACAAGATAGGACGGAGCTAGACCGTGTAGTATTTTATACGTAAGTAGTAAAACCTTAAAGTCACATCTTAAGTGCACAGGAAGCCAGTGCAGGTGAGCCAGTATAGGCGTAATATGATCAAACTTTCTTGTTCTTGTCAAAAGTCTAGCAGCCGCATTTTGTACCAACTGTAATTTTTTAATGCTAGACATAGGGAGACCCGAAAATAATACGTTACAGTAGTCGAGACGAGACGTAACGAACGCATGAATAATGATCTCAGCGTCGCTAGTGGATAAAATAGAACGAATTTTAGCGATATTACGGAGATGAAAGAAGGCCGTTTTAGTAACACTCTTAATGTGTGATTCAAACGAGAGAGTTGGGTGGAAGATAATACCCAGATTCTTTACTGATTCGCCTTGTGTAATTGTTTGGTTGTCAAATGTTAAGGTGGTATTATTAAATAAATGTCGGTGTTTAGCAGGACCGATAATCAGCATTTCCGTTTTCTTGGCGTTGAGTTGCAAGAAGTTAGCGGACATCCATTGTTTAATTTCATTAAGACACGCCTCCAGCTGACTACAATCCGGCGTGTTGGTCAGCTTTAGGGGCATGTAGAGTTGGGTGTCATCAGCATAGCAATGAAAGCTAACACCGTATTTGCGTATGATGTCGCCTAGCGGCAGCATGTAAATACTAAAGAGTGCAGGGCCAAGAACCGAACCCTGAGGAACTCCGCACGTTACCTTAACATAGTCCGAGGTCACATTATTATGGGAGACGCATTGCATCCTGTCAGTAAGATAAGAGTTAAACCACGACAAAGCTAAGTCTGACATACCAATACGTGTTTTGATACGCTCTAATAAAATATTATGATCGACATTACTGTATTTGACTCCTTCACTACACGAGGCTGCCTATTCCACTACTATGTTTCCATTAGTCTGTTATCTAGTGGAATGTCTGCATCTGTTACAAACATATGGTATTTTAGAGTGTAAGATTTTGGCCTTGTTGTAGTATGAATAGTATAAAAAAAAATACTAGCAGGTTTTTTAATAAGCGCTTATTAACATATAATCATGACTGATTGTGGTGTTTACTGTCAATACTAGTCCAAAGCGCATGACCAAATCACAGAGCAATAATCAAGATGAGACAACACCAATTACTGTAAAACGTGTTTGATCGACGAATCAGTCATAAAATAGGCACATCTTCTAAAAACAGAAACAGTCCTGCCCATTTTGGACACTATCTTGTTTATACGACCATACCAAATCAATTGATTATTTATGGTTAAGCCTAACAGCTCAGTTTCATGCACCTGTTCCAAAGAAAAAAACATTTAAAGTGAGTGACAGAGGCTTTACATTTTTCAATGTGTGTTTTGAGCCCAGAATCATGTATTTTGTTTTACTATTATTTAGAACAAGTCCATTACTGTCAACCCGAGTCGATACACAGTCCAGTTTAATTTGTAGTATATTTCTTAAAATACTTATATTATTAGAAAATGTATGTAGTGTAGAGTCATCTGCATACATAGTTGACACATAGATGCTTTTTTAAATGTGTATAAAGATCATTAGTAAAAATAGAGAACAACAGAGGACCAATGCAGCTGCCTTGGGGAACTCCACAGTCTAATCTCCTTACATTAGAAAAGTTATCATTAAAATACACCGATTGAATCAGGCCTATTAGTTAAATAGCTCTCCATCCAGCTAATTGCACAGATCTTAACACCATATGCAGAAAGCTTTCTCAGCAGTAAACTATGGTCGAACGCTGCGCTAAAATCTAACAAGACAGCACCAACATGTTTTTTGTCATCAATTTGTTGCTGCCAATCATCAATCAGTGACCATCTTTACAGGCATGCTGAAACTCAGAGCTAATTTTAAAATGAGATAAATAATTTTAAATTTGAAAAAACACAAGTTTCTCAATGATTTTGCTAAGAACAGGTAGAATACTAATTGGTCTACTATTGGCTGCACAGAAGGCTGTCTTATTATTTTTGAGCAAGGGTATCACTTTGGCTATCTTCCAAGTTTGGGGGAATACACAATCTTTTAAACTCAGATTAAAATGATAACAAACAGGCTCGGCAATGTAATCCAACATGTCATTTATTAACTTTTCCTCAAGATAATCAAGTCTAAACTGCTTGTTATTTGCCCCAAAGTTTTCTCACATCATGTAATGATATTGAACAAAAGGTAAAGTTGCAATTTTTCACTTTCATATAATATTTTTGTATCAGTTATATTGATTTATTACTACAACTGTTACTATACTTAAGTTGTCCATTCATCAGATAGTTTGTAATCTTTGTAATTTGATGTACCTTACTCATAAAAAAAAAAATTCAAATAGTTGGCAATATCACCAGGCTTAGTTAAAAACTTACCATCGAATTCAATAAAAGCAGGTTCATTATTTTTCACTCTTCCATACACAATACAGTTTAATGCAAAATACAATCATTATTTCCTTATTTCCATCAGTTTGGGGGTCATTGGTGTCATGTTTGTGTAATCATGTTTTGTTTTAAGTCATGTTTTGTTTAGTTTCTGTCTTTTCACTCAACATAAAGGGAAAATTTCTGCCCTCCTCCGCCCACCCCTACAGAGAGTTCCAGACCGCAGGGAGCGCGTCTGGTATCCGCCCCTTGAGGGGGAGGCTGGGGTTGGGAGCTGTGTTGGTGGGGTGGCTCGGCATCACCATGCCAAGCCACAGCCTCCAGCACGGCCGCCACCACCAGTCTTCCGACCTGTCAAGCCACAGCCTCCAGCACGACCGCCCTCACCAGTCTACCGACCCGCCGAGCCACAACCCCCAGCTAGATCCCCTCCACCTGCACCAGTAGCTCCACGACGCCAAGCTCCGGTACCAGCTCCACGACGCCAAGCTCTGGTACCAGCTCCACGACGCCAAGCTCCGGTACCAGCTCCACGACGCCAAGTTCCGGTACCAGCTCCATGACGCCAAGCTCCGGTACCAGCTCCACGACGCCAAGCTCCGGTACCAGCTCCACGACGCCAAGCTCCGGTACCAGCTCCACGACGCCAAGCTCCGGCACCAGCTCCACGACGCCAAGCTCCGGTACCAGCTCCACGACGCCAAGCTCCGGTACCAGCTCAACGACGCCAAGCTCCGGTACCAGCTCCACGACGCCAAGCTCCGGTACCAGCTCCACGACGCCAAGCTCCGGTACCAGCTCCACGACGCCAAGCTCCGGCACCAGCTCCACGACGCCAAGCTCCGGTACCAGCTCCACGACGCCAAGCTCCGGTACCAGCTCAACGACGCCAAGGTCCGGTACCAGCTCCACGACGCCAAGCTCCGGTACCAGCTCCACAACGCCAAGCTCCGGTACCAGCTCAACAAGTCCAAGACCAAGACCCTCCACGCCAAGACCAAGACACGCCATGCCAAGACCAAGACACGCCATGCCAAGACCAAGACACGCCATGCCAAGACCAAGACACGCCATGCCAAGACCAAGACACGCCATGCCAAGACCAAGACCAAGACATGCCAAGACCAAGACACGCCAAGCCAAGACCAAGACACGCCAAGCCAAGACCAAGACCAAGACCCGCCAAACCAAGACCAAGACCAAGACCAAGACCCGCTAAGCCAAGACCAAGACCAAGACACGCCATGCCAAGACCAAGACACGCCATGCCAAGACCAAGACTCGCCATGCCAAGACCAAGACTCGCCATGCCAAGACCAAGAGTCGCCATGCCAAGACCAAGACTCGCCATGCCAAGACCAAGACTCGCCATGCCAAGACCAAGACCCACACCAAGACCAAGACCCACGCCGAGCTTCGCCGCTGGACGCGTCACGCCGAGCTTCGCCGCTGGATGCGTCAAGCCGAGCTTCGCCGCTGGATGCGTCACGCCGAGCTTCGCCGCTGGACGCGTCACGCCGAGCTTCGCCGCCTGACTTGCCACGCCGAGCTGCCACGCCTGCCAAGTTGACGACGCGCCTGCCTCCTCGTCGGCCACGGATATGGCCGCTACCTGGTCGCCCGCCACGCCAAGTGCGCCCACCTCCCAGTCGGCCACGAATGTGGCCAATCCCTGGGCGCCCGCCTCGCCTGCTGCAGCGGCGTTCCACTCGCCGCCGCCACCTAACTCTGCCCCGGTGGATACGGGGACACGTGGTCTGGCGACCCACCGCCATGTCCCCCTCCCGCCCTCCCATGACTCTTGTTAATTTTTATGGACATCTGGTATCTGTCCTTAAGGGAGGGGCTCTGTCATGTTTGTGTAATCATGTTTTGTTTTAAGTCATGTTTTGTTTAGTTTCTGTCTTTTCACTCCCTTGTCTTGTCACCATAGTTACCCATTAGTTTCACCTGTCATGTCACGCACCTGTTTTGAGTCACGCACCTGTTGTTAATCATGCCTGTGTTATTTAAGCTTTTGATTTTCTGTTGTTCGTCCTGGAGTCATAGCCTTTCTCACCCTGCTATCCTCGCATTTATGCCCCCTGTCACACTCTGTCCACGTCTGCGCACTTCATGTCCATGCCAAGTAAGTTTGTTTATTATTGCCACAGTTAGTGTTTTTTATTGTTCATAGTTTTTTGCCCCCGTGCAAGTCTTTTGTTTTCATTAGTCAAGTTTTGTACCTCCGCCCCTGTGCGCGCTTTTTGTTTGATCCTTTCTTTATAGTTATATTATTAAATATGTATTTACCTTCAAGCCATGTCCGATCCAAATCCTTTTGCATCTTGGGAAAACAAAAACTCCACAGTCCAAGTCTTGACAATTGGCCTAGAAAACGTTGAAGATCTCTGATCTAAGGGGTTGGTTACCCACATTTTTTTCCATATGCAAATGGCTGTTGTTCAACTCCTGAAGGTCTTTATGTGGCCGGTGAAAGTCATGAGTTAAAAAAAAAAAGTCCCACTAAAATTCTTTGAGATCCAACCTGGGGGCCAACTCATATGAATGTTAAAAATAACTATATTTATTTTTATTTTTATTTTTTTTACTTTGAACGCTTCGATTATAAGTTTTTATTTTTCATGTGTTTTGCTAGTGCCCTTTTTGTCAAACAAAACTTTGTTTTTAAGGCAAACATACAAGATATGCAATATTTTGCCCCAAAAATATTTCAAAGTGGATTTTTTTGATGTAAAGTAATTGGAACCTTGAGTAAGTTGATTTTTATTAATTATATTTTTTTGAGCAATGACAGTGAAGTGTTTATTGATGAACACATATTATGTTTTGCATATAGTGAATGCTTATATTCATCTTGTAGAAAGTGAAGCACCAGTTTTAGGTAAATAGGGGTATTTCATTGTGAGCACACAATAAAACACAGCCGTTAACTTTGACATCACATGTTGACTATAGTCCTCGCAAGATAAAAGGCAGCAAATTGGACCTTGGTATGCAAAGTGACAGCCCTATCCGTGAGAAGAGATCAACTTTACACCAACATTTATGTTATGACTTAAATCTGTTGTTTTCGGACAGTTAGACACACAAACATCTCCTTACATGGTCAGGTTGTATTCTACTGAACTAGTGCACACCTAGACAGTAAGGAATATAAAACTGTTGGTCTGGCGTCTCCATTTTGGGAGTGACACATTGTTTTGGCTAGACCTACTCCAGGTACTGCAGACCTGTATAATGAGGCTCACTTGTAATAAAGCAACTTGTTCAACGATGCATCCCCGACGTCTCCTTTGACCCAGGCACACTGCCGCGTCACCTTTCTGCCCGGGGGAGGGGGACAAGGCCAGAAATACACATCAACAGCTTTAAAGAAAAAAAAATGCTTGCATGGCAGTTTTGCTTTATTAGGTCAACATTGCAACTTGTTACATTTCACATGTTTGCTCTTTTGTCCCACTTTTTAATGTTTCTTTCAATTTTTTTTAGAATGTTCTGTGGGCGCAAATGCCCCCCGGGCCATAGTTTGGACACCACTTCCCTAAAGCCAGAAAGTTAATTGAATTGTTGCAGTTAAGTATCAGCTCAGTCAAGAACATGCCACACACATGTTTATATACACAATGGCTAGGTTGACATATGTATTTTTGGTATTAACAGTGGTAAACTTTTTTACACTGTATGACTGTGTCTTGAAACAGGGCTTAAGTTTGATAAACCTTTTATTTTGACGACCGTTTGAACCTAATTACCAGAGGTGTGGACTCGAGTCACATGACTTGGACTCGAGTCAGACTCGAGTCATGAATTTGATGACTTTAGACTCGACTTGACAAAATGTAAAAAGACTTGCAATTCGACTTAGACTTTAACATCAGTGACTTGTGACTTCACTTGGACTTGAGCCTTTTGAATTGACATGACTTGACATGACTTGCTACTTTCCCCAAAACCCAAAGATGAAAAAGTTATTCGGGAGCGCTCCGTATTTTTCATTGGGTACTTGTCTATCAGCGTTGCGTGTGTCAGCTGGTGTGCTCTCAGTACAACAGCCAATCAAATTAGATCTACTTTGTTTTCATCACACAGCATTCATCCAATCAAATTGCAGGACAACCAACGAAGAAGACATGTCCAAACCACACGCCAGTGAACAAAAAATGATGCCTAAAATAATTTCGTTTGGGTATAAAAATTACGAGGTGGTCAACACAAAACGGTTTGCAGTATGCAACACATGCGGTTCGAAAATTACCGATGGAGAGGCAACAACTTCCAACTTCGTCCGGCATTTGAAGTTGCACAAAGAAGGGTAAGTTTTGAATGTAAGATAACGTTTATTGGCTAAGTAACGTGACTTTTATTTGCTGTGTAGTTAAATCAGTGAGGCTGTAAACTCACTGCTAACGTTATAACGTTATTGCAAACACGGGAATCTGTTGCAGTTCACTACCTTATTCATACTTTTTGTTCAGTGATTTTTTTTTAAGCAGGGAGTCAATATATCACACGTAACGTTAGACGGCGGTCAGCAGCACCGCGTATTTTAGCCACCTAAAAAAAGACAAAAATAGTAAAATAAAGGTCAGTTAAAATGTATACTATATTATGAATATGTGTACCGTTTTAGCTAGCTTTCTGACATACTGTTGGTTGTTTACCTCAGCGGTCCCCAACCACCGGGCCGCGGCCCGGTACTGGTCCGTGGATCGATTGGTATCGGGCCGCACAATAAATAAATTTTTTCTTTTTTTAATTAAATCAACATAAAAAACACAAGATACACTTACAAGTAGTGCACCAACCCAAAACAACTCTCTCCCCCCTTTTGTTCTGGGCATTGAACATGAAGACTCTTCCTTCACTGTTCCGAGTGGCCATGAGAGTCTTGGCAGTGCCTGCCTCCAGTGCTCCAGTGGAGCGAGTTTTCAGCCATGGTGGCATCATACTACGCCCCCATCGTGCACAAATGACTGACAGACTCTTGGCTAATTTGGTCTTTTGCAAATGCAATGCAGCATAGGGCCCTGACATATAAAAAGTACAACTTTTTTGTTATGTTCACGTATATGTCATGTTTTTTCAATGTTAACACTTTTGTACAAATAAGTACATTTGCACTTTATTTTTCAATGTGTTTGTTCTGTAAAGGAATGAGTTAATGTTTAAAATGACTGGTTAATAGTGCTATTATAAAGTGCAATGTCAGCACAATTTTCTTTCCTGCAATTTAAAATGCACTTGTTTTAATAAATAAATACAGCGTTTGAAAAGCATACACAATCTGTGTTAATATATTAGTCTGTGGTTAAAAGGACTTGAAAGGACTCGAAACTCAAAATGCAGGACTTAGGACTTGACTTGAGACTTTCCAGTCTTGACTATTTGGACTTGACTCGGGGCTTGCCTGTCTTGACTCGGGACTTGACTCGGACTTGAGGGCAAAGACTTGAGACTTACTTGTGACTTGCAAAACAATGACTTGGTCCCACCTCTGCTAATTACTGCTTCGATAATAGGCCACTGTAGTACTAAACGTGTTAATCAGTAACGTTGATTGTGGTGAATTTTACGAGCGGTCCCTGAATGTAGCATGAGCAGCGTTGACTATCCATCCTCATCCGCAGCCCAAGCAGCATCAAAGCCCCGCCCTCGCCTCCATCCTGACCGCCAACGGACGCGGTAAGACACCTCCACGTTTAATCTCGTCCTTAACGTCCTAAAACTAGGACATTTCGGGTTTTTTCCACGGTTGAATACAGAATTAGGTGGGGGATTCGACGGAGTCGTGTCGTTAACGCACTGTCTTATCAATTTACGGCCATTTGGAGCGTCACGGTGTATGCTGATGTGTCACACCGGAGGAATCTATCGGTATTATCGGTGGATTCAGGTTATCATGTAAGTAATATGATGCATGATGACGACCATTTCGGCAGCTGGACTTAAGAAACGCCATTTTTTGGGGGGGGGATTAATGTGAAAATTTCATCCGTCTCATCAGATTACATACAGTGTATATTGTTTCTATGTATTGACCACCGTGGGCCACACATTTATCAGTGCATTTGCAACTATCATTTCAGTTCAGTAGATTTAGGTGACCTGGTTTATATTTGGGGGGTAAAAGCATCTAATTCTGACCTGAGGCTGACTGAGATAGTGAATCTATTTAAACCTCACTCTCCAAAAAAAACCCCAAATTATGCAACAGGCTAGACCAGTGTGGCATGGTAGCCTTCGTAAGGCTTGTCGATTTGGCTGAAAACTATCACGATGTAAGTATTTTAGATTGGTCGATAGAGCTGAGCGATATGGACAAAAAAGTATATCTCGATATATTTTTACTCAAACTCGATATTCGATATACAGGTAAAAGCCAGTAAATTAGAATATTTTGAAAAACTTGATTTATTTCAGTAATTGCATTCAAAAGGTGTAACTTGTACATTATATTTATTCATTGCACACAGACTGATGCATTCAAATGTTTATTTCATTTAATTTTGATGATTTGAAGTGGCAACAAATGAAAATCCAAAATTCCGTGTGTCACAAAATTAGAATATTACTTAAGGCTAATACAAAAAAGGGATTTTTAGAAATGTTGGCCAACTGAAAAGTATGAAAATGAAAAATATGAGCATGTACAATACTCAATACTTGGTTGGAGCTCCTTTTGCCTCAATTACTGCGTTAATGCGGCGTGGCATGGAGTCGATGAGTTTCTGGCACTGCTCAGGTGTTATGAGAGCCCAGGTTGCTCTGATAGTGGCCTTCAACTCTTCTGCATTTTTGGGTCTGGCATTCTGCATCTTCCTTTTCACAATACCCCACAGATTTTCTATGGGGCTAAGGTCAGGGGAGTTGGCGGGCCAATTTAGAACAGAAATACCATGGTCCGTAAACCAGGCACGGGTAGATTTTGCGCTGTGTGCAGGCGCCAAGTCCTGTTGGAACTTGAAATCTCCATCTCCATAGAGCAGGTCAGCAGCAGGAAGCATGAAGTGCTCTAAAACTTGCTGGTAGACGGCTGCGTTGACCCTGGATCTCAGGAAACAGAGTGGACCGACACCAGCAGATGACATGGCACCCCAAACCATCACTGATGGTGGAAACTTTACACTAGACTTCAGGCAACGTGGATCCTGTGCCTCTCCTGTCTTCCTCCAGACTCTGGGACCTCGATTTCCAGAGGAAATGCAAAATTTGCATGGTTGGGTGATGGTTTGGGGTGCCATGTCATCTGCTGGTGTCGGTCCACTCTGTTTCCTGAGATCCAGGGTCAACGCAGCCGTCTACCAGCAAGTTTTAGAGCACTTCATGCTTCCTGCTGCTGACCTGCTCTATGGAGATGGAGATTTCAAGTTCCAACAGGACTTGGCGCCTGCACACAGCGCAAAATCTACCCGTGCCTGGTTTACGGACCATGGTATTTCTGTTCTAAATTGGCCCGCCAACTCCCCTGACCTTAGCCCCATAGAAAATCTGTGGGGTATTGTGAAAAGGAAGATGCAGAATGCCAGACCCAAAAACGCAGAAGAGTTGAAGGCCACTATCAGAGCAACCTGGGCTCTCATAACACCTGAGCAGTGCCAGAAACTCATCGACTCCATGCCACGCCGCATTAACGCAGTAATTGAGGCAAAAGGAGCTCCAACCAAGTATTGAGTATTGTACATGCTCATATTTTTCATTTTCATACTTTTCAGTTGGCCAACATTTCTAAAAATCCCTTTTTTGTATTAGCCTTAAGTAATATTCTAATTTTGTGACACACGGAATTTTGGATTTTCATTTGTTGCCACTTCAAATCATCAAAATTAAATGAAATAAACATTTGAATGCATCAGTCTGTGTGCAATGAATGAATATAATGTACAAGTTACACCTTTTGAATGCAATTACTGAAATAAATCAAGTTTTTCAAAATATTCTAATTTACTGGCTTTTACCTGTATATCTCAAAATATTTTCAAGTGAAAGTATACATATACAGATATTTATTTTTGAGCGAGATTCACTGAAATTGAAGTGAATGACAACTGTACTGTAAACAGTCAGTGGCACTTTTATTAACCCAGTTAGTCAAGATGGGTATTAAAAGCACATAAAATAAACTGTTTAAGTAGTATAATAACAATACAAAAGGTATCAAACACAGATAAAAAATACATTTGCAGGCAGGCACGTTTTAATTCCCAGTCGACGATGTAATGGACACATGTACGGTTCTGGTCAGCGCCAAGAAAGTGACTTGACTCAATTGTGCGGCTATGATCTTCCAAACTTCGGCATACATTTTTGGCAGCATTTCTCGTGCGAAATATGCCCGGCTTGGAAACTCGAGAACAGTTTTGATTTGGGCTTACATCAATCAATCAATCAATCAATCAATCTTTATTTATATAGCCCTAAATCACAAGTGTCTCAAAGGGCTGCACAAGCCACAACGACATCCTCGGTACAAAGCCCACATACGGGCAAGGAAAAACTCACCCCAGTGGGACGTCGATGTGAATGACTATGAGAAACCTTGGAGAGGACCGCATATGTGGGTAACCCCCCCCCCTCTAGGGGAGACCGAAAGCAATGGATGTCGAGTGGGTCTGACATAATATTGTGAGAGTCCAGGCCATAGTGGATCCAACATAATAGTAAGAGTCCAGTCCATAGTGGGGCCAGCAGGACACCATCCCGAGCGGAGACGGGTCAGCAGCGTAGAGATGTTCCCAGCCGGGAACCACATGGTAAACAACTCAAATGAAGGTTTTATCCAGATGCATACATTAGTCCAAATGTGGCCAAGTAGACGCATTGTGGGTTTCCTGGACGTCGTCTGCATCGCTATACCACAGACTATAAAAATGGGACCCATTACCTCCCTGCTTGGCACTCAGCACCAAGGGTTGGAATTGGGGGTTAAATCACCAAAAATGCTGCTGCTCACTGCTCCCCTCACCTCCCAGGGGGTGATCAAGGGTGATGGGTCAAATGCAATGACAATCATTGGTACTTTAACTTTAACTTTAAAATAAAAATCTAAAGAAGAGAATCCCTCTGCCATCTTCCACTAGTCTTTTTAAATATACAAATAGCCCGCTTGAATATTCCTTCTTTCTTTTCTATGACTCTCTCGTCGTCATTTGGGATGTCTGTTATGATTTCCCTTCCTGGTTCGATGACCCGTCCTATCTTGCCTCTAATTGGCCCGTCCCTAATGTTTTGCCATAATCTCAACCAATCGTGACTCATCGTAGTAAACAAACAACCAATCATGAATGTTCTAATATGTGCAAGCACGTATTGGAAGGAGGAAGGGGAGGGGTTTTAGTAGCGAGTCGGAAGCGGGGGAAATCAAGGAACACAACAAATAAGCAGTGTTTGGTCATTTTAACGTGAAATAGATTATATCGATATTACGATATTTTCTTATTTCATATCTAGTTTAAGATATATATCGATATATCTTACAAACTCGATATATCGCCCAGCCTTATTGGTCGATGTCAATAATTATTGATAGTTTTTATGACCTATGTAAAATATGGACCGGGAGATAAATATAAGTAACATTAACATTTTAGTTAATGTAAACTTCCTCTGACTAGAATCCCCTCAGATATCAAGGCAGAAAGGACAATAAATGTCAACATAACCATGGAAAACACTCCACAAATCTAAAATCACGATAAAGCCTTGACAATATACTTCTTTAAATGAAGGTGCAAAAATAAGAAATATGTAAGAAATGCTTAATAAAGTGTGACAAAATAGTGTTGCAAAGTGTAAAAATGTAAACATAGAGAAACCCGAGACGAACAATTTTTGCAGGTTTACTGCCAGGAAGTTATAGAATAGAATAGAAAGTACTTTATTGATCCCTGGGGGAAATTCATGTAATCTGTAATATGTGATCTGTGTAACGTTTAATTTTGTCCGTTATTCTTATTTAAGTATGGAAAGGAATTTATGTTATGCAGTAATTATTATTTAAATATTATTGGACCAAATCATTACTTTAAAGTAGCTCATTTGTAATATTGTGTTATTTAGTTTATTCATAAAGTCCTGCACTTTAGTTCCTACCTGTTGTTTCTGTACATCCGAATGGGGAATGGACAAGGGTTAAAAAGAAAAGACGAGGGCGGCGAAGGATTACGGTCCGTTTCAAAAAATCCCAAAAATTGCAGTAATTCTCAGGGGCAAATTTTTCAAACGTGCATATATTTAAATAAATCACACTGTTTTTAAAATGTTTTTTTTTTTTATCATTATAGGGATGTTAGGATATGAACATTTCATATCACGGTTATTGTGGCCAAAATTATCATGGTAACGTTGAATGAGCTCAAAAAGTACTTATACACTGACTGAAATATTTTAACCAAGTTCTATTTAAAAAAATGCAATAAATAGACACACAGTATACATTTTTGGCAGAAGAAACTAAATGAACTTGTTCTGGTTTCTAAAAGGGGAACTTCACTTTTTGGGGGCATTGTGCCATTCATTCACAATCCTTACAGATTATAAAACAATGGAGCCTATGGGAGCTGCTCTATTCTGCCTTTAAAGCGCTTAAAAAAACATTGAAACACTTTAATCAAGGTTTAATATACACACTGTAAGTATATATGTGATGTAGTAACAGACACATTCATAATAACATGTAATAGTTACATATTTCAAAAATTCCCCTCTAAATGGGACCTATTATGCAAAACCAACTTTTCTTACTTGATGGTACCTGTTTTTGTGTATTTGGGATCACCACAAGTCCTGAAAATTTTAGAAATCAAACTGTGGAGGCAACGTGGAGATATTTATAAAATAATCTTGCCTTCCTTCATACTTCCTCCAAACGAGCCGTTTGGAATTTGCTCTACCTGTGATGTTTTCTGCCCTGTGATGTCAGCGGATATCTTCATATACGGTTGAAATTTACCTGAGGATCTTGCGCAAATCCGCCTTTGTAGTCCAACATTTTCGTTAAGAAGTTATTTTTTCTCTATCCTCTTGTTGTGGGGCAGACTGACTCATAAATGCACATGCATCCTTTGCTGTTGCCATTTCTAATACAAAGTAGCGTATAGTAGGCCTGCATGATTAATCGACATCAAAACATCATCAAGGTTTTCATTTGTGCTGTAACAGAACCGCTAAAGGCTGAGTTTTTGTTTCTATGCCGTCACCGGCATTTGAGTGACAGATATGTTCGCCAATCAGAATTGTTGAGCCTCTCGTTTGTTTGTCTCCAGCTTCAACAAGTGAGAAAGAGGTCTCAGTCTATGCATTGCTCTTAGCACCTAAGTGTTTATCTAGCAGTAGAATTAACTGAACACAGTGAGCCCTCTTTTCAGTCATCCACAATCTTTTCCTCTGGGAGTGGAGAGCGGGGTGCCAGCTTAACACACACAGGAAGCACAGACAGTCTCTCTGCTCGCGACTCGCTAGTGAGAAGTGCCACAAAGTAACAAAAACTAGGAGGAAAAAATATAATTACAAAGCCAAAGGTCCCGCTGTAGTAATATTTAAGCGTCAAATGATATATATATAAATACAGGTAAAAGCCAGTAAATTAGAATATTTTGAAAAACTTGATTTATTTCAGTAATTGCATTCAAAAGGTGTAACTTGTACATTATATTTATTCATTGCACACAGACTGATGCATTCAAATGTTTATTTCATTTAATTTTGATGATTTGAAGTGGCAACAAATGAAAATCCAAAATTCCGTGTGTCACAAAATTAGAATATTGTGTAAGGCTAATACAAAAAAGGGATTTTTAGAAATGTTGGCCAACTGAAAAGTATGAAAATGAAAAATATGAGCATGTACAATACTCAATACTTGGTTGGAGCTCCTTTTGCCTCAATTACTGCGTTAATGCGGCGTGGCATGGAGTCGATGAGTTTCTGGCACTGCTCAGGTGTTATGAGAGCCCAGGTTGCTCTGATAGTGGCCTTCAACTCTTCTGTGTTTTTGGGTCTGGCATTCTGCATCTTCCTTTTCACAATACCCCACAGATTTTCTATGGGGCTAAGGTCAGGGGAGTTGGCGGGCCAATTTAGAACAGAAATACCATGGTCCGTAAACCAGGCACGGGTAGATTTTGCGCTGTGTGCAGGCGCCAAGTCCTGTTGGAACTTGAAATCTCCATCTCCATAGAGCAGATCAGCAGCAGGAAGCATGAAGTGCTCTAAAACTTGCTGGTAGACGGCTGCGTTGACCCTGGATCTCAGGAAACAGAGTGGACCGACACCAGCTGGACTGCTGCTGAGTGGTCCAAAGTCATGTTTTCTGACGAAAGCAAATTTTGCATTTCCTTTGGAAATCGAGGTCCCAGAGTCTGGAGGAAGACAGGAGAGGCACAGGATCCACGTTGCCTGAAGTCTAGTGTAAAGTTTCCACCATCAGTGATGGTTTGGGGTGCCATGTCATCTGCTGGTGTCGGTCCACTCTGTTTCCTGAGATCCAGGGTCAACGCAGCCGTCTACCAGCAAGTTTTAGAGCACTTCATGCTTCCTGCTGCTGACCTGCTCTATGGAGATGGAGATTTCAAGTTCCAACAGGACTTGGCGCCTGCACACAGCGCAAAATCTACCCGTGCCTGGTTTACGGACCATGGTATTTCTGTTCTAAATTGGCCCGCCAACTCCCCTGACCTTAGCCCCATAGAAAATCTGTGGGGTATTGTGAAAAGGAAGATGCAGAATGCCAGACCCAAAAACGCAGAAGAGTTGAAGGCCACTATCAGAGCAACCTGGGCTCTCATAACACCTGAGCAGTGCCAGAAACTCATCGACTCCATGCCACGCCGCATTAACGCAGTAATTGAGGCAAAAGGAGCTCCAACCAAGTATTGAGTATTGTACATGCTCATATTTTTCATTTTCATACTTTTCAGTTGGCCAACATTTCTAAAAATCCCTTTTTTGTATTAGCCTTAAGTAATATTCTAATTTTGTGACACACGGAATTTTGGATTTTCATTTGTTGCCACTTCAAATCATCAAAATTAAATGAAATAAACATTTGAATGCATCAGTCTGTGTGCAATGAATAAATATAATGTACAAGTTACACCTTTTGAATGCAATTACTGAAATAAATCAAGTTTTTCAAAATATTCTAATTTACTGGCTTTTACCTGTATATATGATATATCGGCAATATGAGCCCATCGACACGGCGGAACGGGTGAGAATGCCGTGATCACATAGCAATAAACAAAATTAAAATGTTGGATGTCATATTTCCAACTAGGAAAATATGCACTTTACTTGTTCAATAAATATTTAACTTTAATTTTTGCTTACAGAAATGAGTCCAATTAAATTATTTTTGCTTGTTTATTTATTTAGGATAACAAAGTTATGTGCCTTACAATTACAGTACAATGGTAAATAATCCTACAGTAATGAGAAACAAAAGTTAATATCCTTTTAAATGGTTACTTGCATTATTATTATATATTATGATTACATTACATTTTAATCACTGTATAGTTTTTATCAGTTATTTCTTACGTTTAAAAGCATGATGTAAACAAAAGCTCTGAGTCTGTCTGCATGAAGCCAAATATTTTTGAAAGTAAACTATTGCACATTGTTCTAACATGTGGCAACTGGGGAAAACATATGTTGATTGACAGTCTAAAAGTAACATGTCTTCTTTGAGTCGTTATTTTGACAGTTTTATGCAATTTTACGGATAAAATATTTAAAAAAAGCAATTCTGATTGCAATTGCAATTTTCGAGAGAACATTTTTTTTTTTTAAATATAGTAGTTTTAACTTATATCTGTCAGTAGACTCCATATGGACGTGCTCAAAACTACAAGATAGCTGACAGGGAGAAGATGCAGTCTAAGTGGAGCTATGTAAATTAGACGCGCATCCTTAAGAGACGTTTTGTTGTAGACACCGTGAAATATTCCTTCGATTTAGAATCGATCACTCTACTCTAAAGAGCACAGTCTGTGGGTTTAATTTGCACAATTGAATAACTTAGTTGCTCTGACTGCAATTTGTTTATACAAGTTTAGATTGGAAAATGTTATTCATATTAAAGTGTCTTATATATTTGTCTTAGTATTTAACCTAGCGAGCAAGCTGGCGTAAGCTTGCTTCTCCAATAAATGAGCCGTATCCAATAGTTTATCAAAAGCCAGGGATCAATCAAATTCTAATGTCGGGAGTTTTTCCGCGGTTTATCATTATACTGTTTATCGTTACATCTCTATATCATTATTATTAGACTCCTCATTGTCTTCCAGTGGTCATTCTCATGTTTTTAATGGGTGGTCCGAAAGGACAATTGACAGGGGCTTTTATTTTATTTTATTAGAACTGAATAGAACGACTCAAAAGTAATCCATCAAGTCAAAAATTTGGCACACTCGCTTAGTCCACAGAACATTCATGCATGTAATAAAGACAAGTCAAAAGAAAACTCAGCTAATGAATGTGATTGGGTCTCCTGTGTGTTGATGAATATTTCACCAGCCAGCCAGGACAAGTTGGCTGTGCTGGCAAAGCTCGCTGGGGCACGGGAAGAAGGGTCAGCTGTCATGCTATTGACAGTGCAGCGTGAGTCTTTGAGTAGAATGGCAGAATTCGTTTGCAATGCAGTTTGTTAATTAATGTGAATTAATATTTTTGTGCAGCCATCCTCAGCATGTTAGCCAAAACAACAATTTTCCTTGTGGATCAATAAAGTTTGTCTAAAAACTTTTTCTTAATTTTTCTCAAGCTGCTGTGCGACCTACTGCCTGATCACACTTTGAAAACTGCTGGGTTTAAACACA
The DNA here is from genome assembly GCF_033978685.3 of Nerophis lumbriciformis. NCBI lineage: Eukaryota > Metazoa > Chordata > Actinopteri > Syngnathiformes > Syngnathidae > Nerophis > Nerophis lumbriciformis. Next base: position 34,089,694 of record NC_084562.2, read on the forward strand.
AACATTAAAAAAATCAAAAATAACCCTGATGGCGGTTTTATCCAGAAAGGCGACATAGTTTGTGTATCCGTGAAATTAATATACAATTCAGTACACAATATTCCGGTAAAGGTTGACATTCTTTTTAAGGCATTATGTGTTTGCATCCACCAGCTGTAATAATATTCCTGTTTTCATGTCAATCAGTTTAACTTTACTGCAATACTTTTATGATGGAGGTGTATCAACATTATCAATCAAAAATGAATGTATGACAAACACTGACGTTTCCAAATTTCCCTAAAAGTTGGACCCCAAAGACAAAATGCTTGCCTTTATTGTACATTTTTATTTTTGTGGTTTTGTGTAATGTGCTGATCAAAACTCTTAATTTGTACGTATATGATCATAATTGTACCGACAAAAGTGGCTTCAATAAGGTAGATTGGATTTGGTCGATGAACTCCATAACATAGGTCTTTAAGGACAGCTATCATTACATTTGTTCCCTCCTCACCCCACAAATGTAAACCTTTACCAAATAAATCCTACAATCCATACTCAATAAAAACCTAATATTTTTGGTAAATGTAGTTGTTATAAATTCCCTCTGTCAGTGATTAAGATAGAAGATAAAGTTCCCTAGTTAATGTTAATTGTTGAATATAATTGACTATATTATTGCTGACGTAAACAAGTTACTAATGTAGTCATGCACCTTTAAGTTGAGTTTTTTGAGTCAGGCAGTTTACCGGGCAGCTATGTTTACCTCTCGGGGTCCTTCGGGCAGTGTATTGAACAGTGTGTATGTAGTAGAGATGCGCGGTTTGCGGACACAACCGCGGATTTGGCGGATTATCCGCGGATCGGGCGGATGAAATTTAAATAAATAAGATTTTATCCGCGCCGCGGGTCGGGTCGGGCGGATTAATGAGATATTTTTTATTTTATTTTTATTTTTTTGCGGGTGGCAGTTAAACCAATTCGGAAATATATATACATAGTTAAATGTTGTTAGCCACATACGAAAAACGAGCAGCACTCTTTGAAACAGGCAATTATTTATCAGCAGGCACCTGCAGCACGCCACATCAGAAGAAGAAAAAAAAAAATGGCAACACCGGCAGCAAACGTGGTACGCGACAAACTAAAAAAGGGAATACTAAAGACCAGGGAAAAAAAAGGCCAGAAAAGTTCAGCGTGGACTCGTTTTTATGAGGTTGTAAATCAGGATGACAGCAATGCTGGCTACGTGAGTTGCAAGAGCTGCGACGCTGTGTACGTCTACGACTGTCATAAAACCGGGACATCGAACATGGTGCATGGTGCGAACTAAGGACTTCTTTCATTTAAGGTTTGTGATCAACCATCAAACTCATTCGTTAAAAGGACTCTATAGTAATATAAAGCGAATTTTTCTGGACATTATCATGCAAGAAAAGTTTATTTTTGGGACCGCGATCACCGCGTAAAGATTTTTAAAGGTTGCATTACAAACATGTAACTGTCCCATGTGATCAGCCAGTGCGATTGGAAGTCCATGCTCAATTATTGCCTCCGTAAATAAAACTTCGGCATTTATCACATCCAAAGAATCTGTTTGGGCGACGAAAAACGTTGAAAGTTTTCCACTTGTATCGCTAGCAACGGCATTAGACTTGTGTTTTTTTGTCCCAAAGTGGTCTTTTACATCGCTAATTCCTCCGTGTCCGATCGAAAAATCTTGTCTGCACAAGGTGCAATTCGCGTAGTTTTCACCCTTTTTTTTTTAATTAATGAAAAACCGTATTTTTTATCACTGCACCCGTAACCCGGAATAGGTTGATGAAAACCGTACGAATTACGGGAAAACCGGAGTAGTTGGCAGGTGCCTCACTAATGCCTTGCATCGTCTATATTAGATATAACGGGCGGGGGCGGGCGGATGCAGTTCTATTCAAACGTTACATCGGGTGGATGGCGGATGGTTGATGACTTTCTGATGCGGTTGCGGATGAAATATTTGCCTATCCGCGCATCTCTAGTATGTAGAGTGTGCTTAGCTGCTGCTGCTGCTACAAAGTCATATATAAAGAAGTTGAAACGTAAAACGGTGTCCTTATTCCCTAACCGGAGTACGCTCACGGGTGAAGAGTCCCAGCACAACAACAACAACATCAGTTTATCATATAGTTCTCCAATGGTAGTTATAACAATGGTAACTCTGCATAGACCAGGCCTGCAAACTGTCTGGGCTTATCCCGTGACCACGCATCCCCACACATTTGGAGTCGAGCAATGCTGGCCAAAAAAGCCCAAGGTGTCAACCCACTAGAGATGCGCGGATAGGCAATTATTTCATCCGCAACCGCGTCAGAAAGTCGTCAACCATCCGCCATCCACCCGATGTAACGTTTGATCAGAACTGCACCCGCCCACCATCCGCCCGTTGTTATATATCTAATATTAATAAATTTTTTTTAAAAAGGGTGAAAACTACGCGAATTGCACCTTGTGCAGACAAGATTTTTCGATCGGACACGGAGGAATTAGCGATGTAAAAGACCACGTTAGGACAAAAAAACACAAGTCTAATGCCGTTGCTAGCGATACAAGTGGAAAACTTTCAACGTTTTTCGTCGCCCAAACAGATTCTTTGGATGTGATAAATGCCGAAGTTTTATTTACGGAGGCAATAATTGAGCATGGACTTCCAATCGCACTGGCTGATCACATGGGACAGTTAATAATGTAATGCAACCTTTAAAAATCATTACGCGGTGATCGCGATCCCAAAAATAAACTTTTCTTGCATGATAATGTCCAGAAAAATTCGCTTTATATTACTATAGAGTCCTTTTAACGAATGAGTTTGATGGTTTATCACAAACCTTAAATGAAAGAAGTCCTTTGTTCTCCTGCACCATGCATGCGCAATCCTGTCGGCTGTATTTCACAGCACGACATACTGTAAAAAGTGTTTATACTATTTATACTTTCAATTAACAAATTGAAGTCTTGTGAAAGGTTGACAGGATAACTGGCATTAACTGTCAAAATAATTTCAAACTATTGAAGTTAGCTTACAGAATAAACATGTCAATCAACCCATATGATTTTTGCTGTAATATTTTTATTTTGAAAAGTCACTGTGACTGATAGAAAAGTGATGGTTTTAGCAACATTTTAACCTGTCTGAATGCTAATAGTCATTTTGCGTCGGGGGGCGAAGCCCTGAACCCTCCACCAGGACTTTGTCCTGGACCTACCGGGGCCTGCGGCCCTTGGACCCTGGCTACTAGGTTTTTCTGATTTAAAAGTTGGCAGGTATGGTGAGGTTATAAAGCTTTTGCCTGTTAAAGAAAGGAGACTGATCCAATGCACAGACATTCGCGTGCCACGCTGTCACGACCCAGACGCACACCTGTGCGCAATCATATGGGAGCCGCGCTGAGCGCACCTCCAAGCGCGTCTCGCTGCCGGCGACGGCCAGATATGGGCCCACGCTCCAGCGCCATCCATTTTCAGGGCTAGTTGATTCGGCAGGTGGGTTGTTACACACTCCTTAGCGGGTTCCAACTTCCATGGCCACCGTCCTGCTCTCTATATCAACCAGGGTGAGCCCCACCCCTTTCATGAGCGCACTACGCGCGGAGTGACCCCTGTTACGCGCCCCCGGCAACAGGGGTGGCAAGCAGGTAAGCTGCGCGGGCGGAGCGCGCGGAGTGACCCATGTTACGAGCCCCCGGCCACGGGGGTGGCGGGCAGGTAAGCTGCTTACCTGCTGCGCGTGACGCCGGCCGCGGCGAAAGCGGACGAGGCGGGGTGTCGGTGCGGTGGGCGCGGTAGTGACCCTGGACGTGCGTCGGGCCCTTCTCGCGGATCGCCTCAGCTACGGCTCCCGGTGGGGCCCTCTCGGGGGAAGGGGCCTCGGTCCCGGACCCCGGCGAGGCGTCCCTTCTCCGCTCCGTAAAAGTGTCCATCTCTTTTCTTTTTTTTTCTTCTGTTGTGGCATATGCAGCAGGTGCCTGCTCGTTTTTCGTATGTGGGTAACAACATTTAACTATGTATATATATTTCCGAATTGGTTTAACTGCCACCCGCAAAAAAAATAAAAAAATTAATCCGCCCGACCCGACCCGCGAGCGGATAAAATCTTAGTTTTTTTAATTTCATCCGCCCGATCCGCGGATAATCCGCGGACTCCGCGGTTGTGTCCGCAAACCGCGCATCTCTACAACCCACATTCCAGCATGGGTCTTAAAGTACCAGTAAAGTGGAAAAATACGTTGACTTTATATGCGTATTTGTGTTTCATTGTAGCCAATAAACCATATCCAATTGTATTTACAATCCACAAAGTATGTGAAAACATTAAACATTACAAAATGCCACAAATTGAGTCAGCCATTTTGAATATTCCGCTCCGAATACCTTCAGCTATTTTCGGAGAGTGACATTACGGTAGTAACGCTTCTGCACTCTGACCATGTTATCAGATACTTAAAACTTGAAAAGAGATGTCGTGTTTTTCATTCATAATCCTTATATAAGACAAGAACACATGTGCTTGGCTTCTTTTATGCATTTGAAATCATAAATAAATAGCTAACAATTGAGTCAACAGATCGAGGGTCCTCTGTTGCGCTCGTTAGACTCTCTCTAAAAACTTCCAGAAAGCACTAACAATACTTTATTTACAAGTCATAACCTAAAATGTAACCAAATATGAGTGATATTGTTATTATTAGCGCGAACACAGACAGACTATTTTAGCGGCACATTGATAGCAGTGAGCTAATGCTAGCTTATGCTGCTATTGTTTTCCTCATTATCTCTAAAAATAGCTTGGGAATCTCTGTGAGATTGATACTGTTTTGATCATATATATTTAGTCCCAAACTTTGGAAGTCTTTTGGTGTCATAAATCAGATATATACGATAATAGCTTCAATATAGAGGCAACTTGTCTTTCCACTCTACTAATACTTTAAGGCGTCGAGGAGTGAGGTTTACTTTCCAAATATACAGCGCTGTGAGACAATTGTGAAAAAGTGCTATATAAATAGAGAGTTATTCATTCATACTTAAAGTACAGACGCACAGCTAGGCTAGCGAGCATCCTTTACACATACCTGTGTCAGGGGTCCAAATCAGAGTTTTGATAACCGCAAAATGATCTAGATTCCGAATTGGTTCTCTGAAAAAAGTATTTTTTTTAATCTCAAGGTTTATCAGAATATTTACTATATTCTGGTTGATTCAGGAATATTGTGTGCATGAAAACATACTGACTATGTGACCATGAATTATAAAACATTTTTCAAGTAAACACATTTTTCTTTTAAATTTAGGTTGGCCATGCGTTTTATGGCATCAGTTGACAAAGTTTTGTGACCTTATTTAGTGTTTATTTTAAAAACTATTTAACAATATGTAACACAACTACGTAACACGAACTGACAACTGTCATTGAAATATCCTCCAGCAGTGTATGTTTTTGATGAAAACTTGCGTATTTTGTTTTTTTATATGCTTTTATATGCTGCCTGTAAACTGGTAAACTTGGTTTGTCAAAACATGAGCTTCTTTTACGCAGGAACCCTGCAAAATTAGCACATCAGAGTTGTATTTAATATTTATTCACCTGTGTTTGTCGCACAGAACTAGCAAGACAGGACGGGTCTTAAATTTTGATTGAATCAGTTGGAAAAAAAAAAATCAATGGATGTCTACATTTCTCTACAGACATAATTTCCTTTTGATATTCTTTTAAACAATTTAGTGTTTACATGTCTGTCAGTGAAAGTAGCAGGTTCAAACCACCGACACGTCATGGTAATATCTTCTGAAGGACATGTTCTTTTTATAACACCTACAGTATGCTAGTGCCTGTGTCTTGGATTCATAAATCACTTTGAGTTACAGTGTCGCATGTGTGTACTGCCTTGTTTATGGTTCCAGGTGAGCGTGTTGTGTACATTCCGATCGAAAGCAGGTACATTTACAAATCTATCGCTGACGCTTGTTCATAACAAGGAACAACATATATATGAACATGAAAACATGCGGCGGCACTAATAAATGAATGTATGGGAAACACTGCACAGTGCGATCACATTACAGTCGGTCAAGCTGCGTGTGAAACTAGGAATGTGTTTGTGTACCCCCCAAAGCTGATAACCTATCTGTACCCTGAAAACTGTGACAATGGTATACTTGAGGAGATTGGCAATACAATATCAAGCTATGAAAAACATTTGACAAACACATATGTGCAATTTAACGACAGTAATCTGCCTCATAATGTCAGAAAAGATTGTCCATTGTTTTTTTAACAGAAGGGATCACCGTAGGTTCAACATACAGACTGAAAGACACATTTCTCTGCCCGTTTGAAGATCATTTTTAACCTCCGTCAGGCCCTATATCGCAATGGAAGAGAGCCATTTAAAAAAATCCTCTAATCCAGATCACCCCCAAAATCTCACCACTTGTCCGTTATCCAAGTTCTGACATTTCCTAAAAGTTATAGCAAAATGCAACGTTATGTTACTAATTATTTAACCGACTTATTCATGTGACCTTTTCATCCTTTATCATATGTACAAATTATATGTTTTGACATTGTGCAGCGGAGTTTGTGAAAAATCGTCAAATTGACCTTCGAAATCTGTTGCTAGGCTCAACCCACATCCTATGGCATAGGCTAAAATTATTTGCAATATGTCATCGTGCATCTGTGGAGTATATGGGATTTTAACCAAGATTTATATGGTAAAAGTCTCCGGGAGGAATTTGACACAATAAGACCATTTTGGCCCAAAATGGCCGGTCTAAACAATAATGGCCGACTTCCTGTTTGTGAGCATGGGTTCTTGAGACTTTTTTGTGAGTCCTACAATGAGTCCTGTCTGCTTTAGGATGGCGACAAACACCAATATAAAGATGCATATGTACGTAACTGTGGATGCACATTTGACAACTGCCACCTTTCGTATTAGAAATAAATCGAAAGACTCGAATTACTTAAAAAAAAAAGAAGTTTACATTTACGCAAGTACAAACGGTACATTATTACAGGAGAACTGCAAACTTGTGACCACGTAGGGATACATTTACAGTAGTTGTCACTTCCTGAATGGAATTATTTTTTCTGTTTATGGAGTAAATGCAGTCATATGAGTCAGTACTTCTCATCTGATGTCTTTTGAGGAAATGCTGAACCTGCACTTCAAATGTGTTTACGTCGTGGATGTAGTCGGCTGTTGGGGCATCACAATATGTTGAGTCCCACACAGAGACATACACAGTGAGACACTTATCCCTGGCCGAGCAAAAACATAGTTGAAGACATCTCTTTTGGCATCAGGTGGCATTTCAGCACATGATGATTTGGCTGTAGGATCGTGTGGGCAGGAAATGTGCTCCTGCCAGCTCAAATGATGGAGGCTGCAAACCACTTAGCATTATGCTTTTTGAAGCATAGATACTAGAGATGCGCGGATAGGCAATTTATTTCATCCGCAACCGCGGCGGAAAGTCGTCAACCATCCGCCATCCACCCGATGTAACGTTTGATCAGAACTGCATCCGCCCGCCATCCGCCCGTTGTTATATATCTAATATTAATAAAAAAAAAAAAAAAGGGTGAAAACTACGCGAATTGCACCTTGTGCAGACAAGATTTTTCGATCGGACACGGAGGAATTAGTGATGTAAAAGACCACGTTGGGACAAAAAAACACAAGTCTAATGCCGTTGCTAGCGATACAAGTGGAAAACTTTCAACGTTTTTCGTCGCCCAAACAGATTCTTTGGATGTGGATGTGATAAATGCCGAAGTTTTATTTACGGAGGCAATAATTGAGCATGGACTTCCAATCGCACTGGCTGATCACATGGGACAGTTAATAATGTAATGCAACCTTTAAAAATCATTACGCGGTGATCGCGATCCCAAAAATAAACTTTTCTTGCATGATAATGTCCAGAAAAATTTGCTTTATATTACTATAGAGTCCTTTTAACGAATGAGTTTGATGGTTTATCACAAACCTTAAATGAAAGAAGTCCTTTGTTCTCCTGCAGCATGGCCTTGCTTTGTGTTTGGTGCGCCATCCTGTCGGCTGTATTTCACAGCACGACATACTGTTAAAAGTGTTTATACTATTTATACTTTCAATTAACAAATTGAAGTCTTGTGAAAGGTTGACAGGATAACTGGCATTAACTGTCAAAATAATTTCAAACTATTGAAGTTAGCTTACAGAATAAACATGTCAATCAACCCATATGATTTTTGCTGTAATATTTTTGTTTTGAAAAGTCACTGTGACTGATAGAAAAGTGATGGTTTTAGCAACATTTTAACCTGTCTGAATGCTAATAATCATTTTGCGAGCAAGCAGGTAAGCTGCGCGGGCGGAGCGCGCGGAGTGACCCATGTTACGAGCCCCCGGCCACGGGGGTGGCGGGCAGGTAAGCTGCTTACCTGCTGCGCGTGACGCCGGCCGCGGCGAAAGCGGACGAGGCGGGGTGTCGGTGCGGTGGGCGCGGTAGTGACCCTGGACGTGCGTCGGGCCCTTCTCGCGGATCGCCTCAGCTACGGCTCCCGGTGGGGCCCTCTCGGGGGAAGGAGCCTCGGTCCCGGACCCCGGCGAGGCGTCCCTCCGCTCCGTAAAAGTGTCCATCTCTTTTTTTTTTTTTCTTCTGTTGTGGCATATGCTGCAGGTGCCTGCTCGTTTTTCGTATGTGGGTAACAACATTTAACTATGTATATATATTTCCCAATTGGTTTAACTGCCACCCGCAAAAAAAAAAAATAAATAAAAAAAAATATCTAATTAATCCGCCCGACCCGACCCGCGAGCAGATAAAATCTTATTTTTTTAAATTTCATCCGCCCGATCCGCGGATAATCCGCGGACTCCGCGGTTGTGTCCGCAAACCGCGCATCTCTAATAGATACATAGGCTTCTTTAGCTCTTGATTTATTCATTTAAACACCCCTACACCTTTAGACATCTCTCTTACTATACATGATCAGTAAAGTTGTTCTTCTGCGCCACTTCACCTTAAGGATTCAGTCATATTAGTGTTGTATAACTGCTAAATAAGAAATACAGCTGTATCAATTTGTTAGCAATGCCAAATACACTGTATATCTTCTATATGTCTATGTGTGGAGTTAACATGCTTTGCATGTTTTCCCTGTGAGGACCAGTTTTTCTCCAGGTACTTTTCCTTCCTCCCACATTCCAATGCCATTTAGGTTAATTCAGTCCTTCTCAAACAGTGGGGTGGGCCCCACCTGGGGGGGTTGTGTTGCGATGCCAGGGGGTGCGTATGACCCTGAGGGACATGCTTTACGGTATCATGTAGTATCATGCTTCGAAATGCTGTATACTTAAAAACGTCCATCCATCCATCCATCTTCTTCCGCTTATCAGAGGTCGGGTCGCGGGGGCAGCAGCCTAAGCAGGGAAGCCCAGACTTCCCTCTCCCCAGCCACTTCGTCCAGCTCCTCCCGGGGAATCCCGAGGCGTTCCCAGGCCAGCCGGGAGACATAGTCTTCCCAACGTGTCCTGGGTCTTCCCCGTGGCCTCCTACCGGTCGGACATGCCCTAAACACCTCCTTAGGGAGGCGCTCAGGTGGCATCCTGACCAGATGACCGAACCACCTCATCTGGCTCCTCTCGATGCGGAGGAGCAGCGGCTTTACTTTGAGCTCCCCCCGGATGACAGAGCTTCTCACCCTATCTCTAAGGGAGAGCCCCGCCACCCGGCGGAGGAAACTCGTTTCGGCCGCTTGTACCCGTGATCTTGTCCTTTCGGTCATAACCCAAAGCTCATGACCATAGGTGAGGATGGGAACGTAGATCGACCGGTAAATTGAGAGCTTTGCCTTCCGGCTCAGCTCCTTCTTCACCACAACGGATCGATACAGCGTCCGCATTACTGAAGACGCCGCACCGATCCGCCTGTCGATCTCACGATCCACTCTTCCCTCACTCGTGAACAAGACTCCGAGGTACTTGAACTCCTCCACTTGGGGCAAGATCTCCTCCCCAACCCGGAGATGGCACTCCACCCTTTTCCGGGCGAGAACCATGGACTCGGACTTGGAGGTGCTGATTCTCATCCCAGTCGCTTCACACTCAGCTGCGAACCGATCCAGTGAGAGCTGAAGATCCTGGCCAGATGAAGCCATCAGGACCAAATCATCTGCAAAAAGCAGAGACCTAATCCTGCAGCCACCAAACCGGATCCCCTCAACGCCTTGACTGCGCCTAGAAATTCTGTCCATAAAAGTTATGAACAGAATCGGTGACAAAGGGCAGCCTTGGCTTACTTAAAAACGTGCTCATGTTATATATAGGGCTGGGCGATATATCGATATACTCGATATATCGCGGGTTTGTCTCTGTGCGATATAGAAAATGACTATATCGGGATATTCGAGTAAACGTACTCACGCAGTTGCTTTTAGCTGCAGGCATTACACTACATGCTCTTCTCACTCTTTCTAGTCTCTCCTTCTCACAGAGACATAAACAAGCGCACCTTCTTACATATGTCACATACGTATACGCCCTCGCGGAGCAGAGAGGTAGCAGCATGGGTGAGGTTAGCTGTGGTGCGAGTGGTAATACGAGAGAAAGAAGGTGCGAGTCTGGCAACAAATGAAGGAATAATTAATTCCCAACAAAAACAGCACGGGGTTCATCGTCTGGCGGTGGTTTGGCGTCAAGTAGGAATATTTCGAACAGACAACCGTCATTTGTCAAGTGTGGAGCAAAAGCGTTGCTATAAAAAGTAGCATTACTGCTAATTTGTAGCATCATTTGAAAAGTCACCTGCTAGAGAATGAACATCTCCGTTCGGTGCCACACCAACAAAATGCCGAGGCAACCATTTCCACATCAACACTGTATGAAAAAAAAAAAATGACATAAGGAGATAACATCCGCCGGAACCTACCACATAGCGAAGGACGTCCTATATTTGATTTCCTATTATGCAGCTAATTTTTATTTGACAGTGATTGAAATATCATGCACAAAAGTGCACTAATAGCTTGTTTTAAAATGTCTCTGACAATCTTGCACTTTCTGTTTTGAAATGACATGAATGTTTGTGCCACTGCTTAATAACTGTTTAATTAATAAATACAGTTTTGGTCAATTGACTTAGTTGTGATTTCCCTTCCTGCATGAAAGTTTAAAATGAGCATATATTAATGCAGTATGAACAAGAATGTTTTAATGTAGACACATAGAATCATCATACTGCTGTGATTATATGCATCAAGTGTTCATTCAAGACTAAGGCAAAATATCGAGATATATATTGTGTATCGCGATATGGCCTAAAAATATCGAGATATTAAAAAAAGGCCATATCGCCCAGCCCTAGTTATATATTATAATAATCCTGACTTCCTCATTTTGGTTAAAGGGGAACTGCACATTTTCGGAATTTTGCCAATCATTCACAATCCCTATGTAAGATACGAACACATATATTTGTATTTTTTTATGCATTCCAAGTGGGCCAGTACGATGTACCATGAGGCGCTCTAAAATATATCCAAAAACCGCCAACAGTACTCCATTTACATCTTGTGACATGAGTATTAGCAATATTGTTATAATGAGCACGTATGAGACAAGTTATTTTTAGCGGCGCCATGATCACAGAGAGCTTACTAGCTTATGCTGCTATATTGACTTATTGTTGAGTCGGTGAGCTGGTGGATCTCCACTGAGCTGGTAATAGTTAATTATTGATTATAAATCATGCCTCTCACCTCAATAGTAGAAAGTTGTGGTCATAAACTGAGAAGTCGGTCGACTTTGACATTAAATTTATAGCCGGTCACGGCGAGAAAGACACAAAAAAATGGTCATTTGTGGCACATTTTTTATTTGAACCCTGCGTGAGGATTATGATTAATTCTTCATCTAAATGGGAAGATCTGACCAGGCCACCAGTTGGCTCTTGTGAGAGCAGACATTGTACAGTTTTTGTTTTATTATATTCATAGTTTGTATTTGTTGTTTAGCATTTAGCAATATTGTTTCATGTGCTTATTGTTTGTTGATAAAGGGAAAAGCGAACATTGTGATGCATCTGTGAAATTACCGTATTTTCCGCACTATAAGGCGCACCGGATTATTAGCCGCACCTTCAATGAATGGCATATTTCATAACTTTGTCCACCAATAAGCCGCCCCGGACTATAAGCCGCGCCTACGCTGCGCTAAAGGGAATGTCAAAAAAACAGTCAGATAGGTCAGTCAAACTTTAATAATATATTAAAAACCAGCGTTCTAACAACTCTGTTCACTCCCAAAATGTACGCAAATGTGCAATCACAAACATAGTAAAATTCAAAATAGTGCAGAGCAATAGCAACATAATGTTGCTCGAACGTTAATGTCACAACACACAAAATAAACATAGCGCTCACTTTCTGAAGTTATTCTTCATTCGTAAATCCTTCGTCTTCGGTGTCCGAAGTGAAAAGTTGGGCAAATGTGAGATCCAAAATGGCCGGTTCCGTCTCGTCGAAGTCATCGGAGTCAGTGTCACTGTTATCCAGCAGTTCTGTGAATCCTGCCTTCCGGAAAGCTCGGACCACAGTTGTGACCGAAATATCTGCCCAGGCATTTACGATCCACTGGCAGATGTTGGCGTCGTCTGGCGCTGCCTCCCTGTCTTAGTGAAGGTGTGTTCGCCTTCTGTCATCCATTGTTCCCACGCAGTTAGCAGTCTAGCTTCGAATGCCCTGTTGACACCAATATCTAGCGGCTGGAGGTCTTTTGTCAATCCACCCGGAATGACGGCGAGTATTGAATTAAGCGCGTAAGCGTGTCTCTTAATGTGATGTTATGAGCTAGCAAATATAACAACTACACTACCCAGCATGCAACGATAGTTACGAGCATGCGCGGTAGCCCTGAGAAGCGTTGTATGCTGGCAGTTAGAATGTGGTTATGAGCACGCTGTGAGTAAACGTTGAGAACTCAGTTAACACGCCTCGTCTGCATTATTTATAATTAGACAGACAACACACTTAATAGGAGCCATTTTGGGGTCTTTACATAAACACACAAATGGAAATGAAACGTCACATATCCCAGCATGCACCGCACGCTTCTTCGTCATCCACTGTTCCCACGCAGTTAGCAGTCTAGCTTCGAATGCCCTGTTGACACCAATATCTAGCGGCTGGAGGTCTTTTGTCAATCCACCCGGAATGACGGCGAGTATTGAATTAAGCGCGTAAGCGTGTCTCTTAATGTGATGTTATGAGCTAGCAAATATAACAACTACACTACCCAGCATGCAACGATAGTTACGAGCATGCGCGGTAGCCCTGAGAAGCGTTGTTGTATGCTGGCAGTTAGAATGTGGTTATGAGCACGCTGTGAGTAAACGTTGAGAACTCAGTTAACACGCCTCGTCTGCATTATTTATAATTAGACAGACAACACACTTAATAGGAGCCATTTTGGGGTCTTTACATAAACACACAAATGGAAATGAAACGTCACATATCCCAGCATGCACCGCGCGCTTCTTCTTCTTCCGGGGGCGGGTGGTTGCTTACAGTACAAGAAGAAGCGCTTCCTGTTCTATGGGGGCGGGTGCTTACCTTGGCGGTTGCTTGCGTAGAAGAAGAAGCGCTTCCTGCTCTACCGGGAAAAAAGATTGCGGCTGTTTACCGAAGTTGCGAGAACGAAACTTTATGAAAATGAATCTTAATATTTATCCATATATAAAGCGCACCGGGTTAAAAGCCGCACTGTCAGCTTTTGAGTAAATTTGTGGTTTTTAGGTGCGGCTAATGGTGCGGAAAATACGGTAATACGCCCCCGTATGCCTAAAAGAATCAAAATACGAACGTATTACATGTTATTATGAATGTGCCTGTTACTACACTACTACACTTACAATGTGTTTATAAAATTATGATGGAGACTTGTGGATGTTTTTAGAGTACTCTATTGGCGCAATAGCGCGACTCCCATTTGCGCCATTGTTAGCTGACTTTTTCTAGCGTTTATCTACCAGTAAGAATGCAGTAACAAAAAAAGACATGTGTGTTCTTGTCCTACATAAGGATTGCGAATGATAGGCAAAATTCCCGACAAAAAAATCACCACAAATTGTTTTATTAATTTTTGTTTTGTAGTTTAAAGTATTTTAAATAGTGTGCTGCTTTTGTGAATGTTGCTGATCAAATTGAATGTATTATTATTTATTGAGTTTATTTAATTTTATTTTTTAGTATCAAATGGTTCAAGTCAGTCAAAAAATTGTTATAGTATAAATAAGGATGTTTTTTTTTTAAATTTCAGGCAAATTGATGCATTTTAAATCTTTTCTGTTACAGACTAAATACAGTATTGTTAAAGTTATTCTTTGTAGTAAGTTGATATATATTTAATTATTTTTTATTTAATTATTTATATTTATTTAAGGCAGTAAGGATACAATGTTATGCTGAGATGTACTTATAACAATTTTTTGGACAAATGATACTATTTATAGTCATGGTGGAGAGTTGTCGGAAGGGGGGCGCAAAACATTTTCTTCCTCCTAGAGGTGGCATAACAGAAAATAATTGAGAGCACTGGGTTAATTGGAGACTGTAAATTGTTCATAGGTGTGAATGTGAGTGTGATGGTTTACACTTCTCCAGTTTGGTTAAAATGAGCTCTGGTGCATTTGCTCTGCTAGTGCGTTTTTTTTGGTCAATATGCACATCAAACCCTGGCAGTCAAAACCGCCCCAGGCTAAATAGGGGCCTCGGGCTGGGGTGGTATTTTTGGTCTGGTATACGGTATCTTAAAAAAAACTTGCAAAGTACAAACGTACTTAAGGTTGCTTAAGTTTTTTTACGACTAGATAACCGGTGTTGAGAGAACTCAGAATGTAATGTGTTGTTTATTTTTATGGAGTAATTAGTTAGCCAATATGTCAAAGAAGTTTTCGTTCATTAATGTTAGGTTTATAGATTCACGCTTGTGTGTGGGTATAGATGCAGCTACTACTCACTCACTGAGGTGAAAGCTGGCTGTTAAGTTGAATACTACCTTTCAGCCACCCAGCCACTATACTACAGTAGGTTACTCCGCACGGGCAATGGGGAGAGCCACTTTTAAACCGAGTTGTAGCTAAACATTTGACACACCGAGCGAGCAGCAGAGAGGAGCTATCGTTATCTTCGGTGCTAAGTCGCGAACAGAAGTTAACAACCTAAACAGATGAGATTAGTGATAAAGTGAAACATAAACAAGTAAACAAGGAGAGGTATATGTTTTCAAGCAAATTGGTGTATTTTTAAATAAAGCTGTAGTCATTCACCAATGGCCAGATGCAGTCGCTGGAACACATACTTGCCAACCCTCCCGGATTTTCCGGGACACTCCCGAAATTCAGCGCCTCTCCCGAAAACCTACCGGGACAAATTTTCTCCCGAAAATCTCCCGAAATTCAGGCGGACCTGAGTGACGTGTCGACAGCCTGTTTTCACGTCCGCTTTCCCACAATATAAACAGCGTGCCTGCCCAATCGCGTTATAACTAGAATGATCGAGGGCGAGTTCTTGGTTTCTTATGTGGGTTTATTGTTAGGCAGTTTCATTAACGTCCTCCCAGCGCGGTAATAACACACAACAACAGCAGTCACGTTTTCGTCTACCGTAAAGTAGTTCGTCTGCCGTAAACAGCAATGTTGTGACACTCTTAAACAGGACAATACTGCCATCTACTGTACATGCATATGTGACAATAACATCTACGGCTTTTAGAGAGTGCAGTGCACAACTGCGCACACAACAAGCAGACGAAGCAGAATGCAACATCAGAGAGGGTGTTCAGCATGGTTAGAAAAATAGTGACAGAGAATAGAACAAGGATGGACAATTCAACCCTTAACTCAACAATGAGTAGATGAGTGTTGTGTGTGTATATGTGTAAATAAATGAACACTGAAATTCAAGCATTTCTCTTATATATATATATATATATATATATATATAAATATATATATATATACTTCCGCCCGATTGTAGCTGGGATAGGCTCCAGCGCCCCCCGCGACCCCAAAGGGAATAAGCGGTAGAAAATGGATGGATGGATATATATTGGATGGATGGATATAGATATATATATATATATATATATATATATATATATATATATATATATATATATATATATATATATATATATATATATATATAAAATAAAATAAATATATATATATATATATAGCTAGAATTCACTTAAAGTCAAGTATTATATATATACAGTGTTGGGTTAGTTACTGAAAAGCAGTAACTAGTTACAGTTACTAGTTACTTCATTTCAAAAGTAACTCAGTTACTAACTCAGTTACTTACACCAAAAAGTAATGCGTTACTGTGAAAAGTAACTATTTAGTTACTTCTTTTTTTCTTCTTTTTTCTTTTTTTTTTAAAGCTCCCATTAATGCCCTTTTAGCCTTCATTTCAGTACTGTTATTGCACTGGAGAATAATACAATGTGTTGATCAACTTGACATGCATTTGCATCACTGAACTCTGCTAAGCCATGTGGTCTACAGACAACACACAAAGACAAAGATATGTTACAAAGGCCAATGTGTTTCTGGCCAGAACAAATTGACAAAACTATTTTAAATAGCTGCAACATAACGTACATAAGTAACAAACAGCATAATAACAGCATAGATGTAAACCAAGAAAGGCACACACTACATACACAAAGCCGAACCAGGCATTTTCTTCCTCAAGTAATTCTGATACAAAATCATGTCTGAAGCCCAGAACACTGTACACATTTCCCCAGTTTTAGTTTAGAGATAAGGAAAGATTGGCCTGGCCCACTAGCATCCCTCTTTATGTTTGTGAACTTTATAGTCTATACATTTAGAGTGATGTGATAATCAAACACTCTAGAAGTCTAGAATGAAAGAGTATATAAGAGAATTGACAGCAACATTCCCTCTCAGGAGCGCACCTGTGCAATTGCGCACTGCTCAAGCGTCCTCTGCGCACGGCAAATCTATGCCATGCACAAAATCAAATAAAAAAATAAGCGCTTAACAATTTTCGACACGACACGGACACGACAGAGAAAACAGTTTTCGTCATCATTGTTCAAATATTGTAACGTCTGTCGAGACGCTTTGAGGACATGAATTCCATCCATCACTTTACTGCGCAAAACTCTTTATTGTCGGCCATAAACACATCACCAAAACATTAGTAAAAAAAATGATATCTAGCAAAAGTGGTCATTTTCTGCAGTACAAACCAGACCATAAGCAACTTTGTTATATCAACAGCAGCCACTCGCTCTTTCTCACGTGCGCCAACACTTGCACATATGGCACTTAGCCAGTGATGCATTTACAGCCACACAAAAAGTCGGACAACTCCAACACCACACACAAAGTGTAATTCCAGGTCGTTACACTATGATTTACCAATCAAATGTGTGCTTATTCTAGTGTCATTTATTAGGAATCTTAATTTATAAATATTAATCATTAAATGCTGTTAGTATATTAAATAAATACTAATAAAAATATGTTTTTTACAAACAGGAAGTTGCAAGAATGTACACATGATCCCCTGCTTACATCTCATTGTGCAACATGTGAATGTTTTAATGGGAACTAAATGCAATGTCTAAAAGGGGTACAAATTATTTCCAAAGCAGGACCTCCACCCAGACAAACAATACAAGTACACAGTTCATGAAAAACAATATTTTTTGTTATTGTCATTATAAGTGGGCCTAAACACTTATATTAGAAATGGAAATGACTGCTGTCATTTGATTATAATAATAAGAGAATGTTGTCTGTCTATCTGTGTTGGCCCTGTGATGAGGTGGGGACTTGTCCAGGGTGTACCCTGCCTTCCGCCCGAATGCAGCTGAGATAGGCTCCAGCGGCCCCGAAAGGGACAAGCGGTAGAAAATGGATGGATGGATGGAGATTGAACTTGTTATTTAGTCAGGTTTGGGACAGGTGTGCTGCTGGTGTAGCCACAGTGTGCACGTCTGATGTTGCTCACATGTGCTCCACTGAATGCTCAGGGAGTTTTTGCGTTTGCTCACACACATGAAAAATTAGAGGGAACATTGATTGACAGAGTGTGTGTACCTTCCGCGGTGAATGATGAGCAGAGGCAGACTTAATCCTTAAGTGGTGGTGGAGGTGAAGTGGCATCAGAGTCTCTATCTCTCTTTACTAGCTTCGTCGAAGCATGTTGCTTATTTAGCTTGTTTCAGCAGATTTGAATTGCTGTTTTGGGCAGTAGATGGCATCTTTGATCCAAAGCACAATTTACATTTAACTAAAATGTTCTTTTCTTTGTGCTCGACAAAAGAAAAGTAGTGAAAATATCTCCATGTTAGCAAACTCGACTTCTGGCTCCGCCATGATCAGACACGCCCCCTATCCCCCCCCCCCCCCCCCCCTCTCCTCCCTCCCCACACTCACACACACCCACACAGAGCGCATGTCTCTCTCTCTTCTCCGGCTTGTGACACAAGAAGAATCAGAACGATGACACAGCAGCGCTCCGATAAAACACACTTTATACTACATAAAAAGTAACGTAAAATAACGCAGTAACGCATCATGTAGTAACGGTAACTGAGTTACTGAATATAAAAAAATAACGCGTTAGATTACTAGTTACCGCCGAAACTAACGGCGTTACAATATATATATATATATATATATATATATATATATATATATATATGTATATTAGAGATGCGCGGTTTGCGGACACAACCGCGGAGTCCGCAGATTATCCGCGGATCGGGCGGATGAAATTAAAAACAATAAGATTTTATCCGCTCGCGGGTCGGGTCGGGCGGATTAATTAGATATTTTTTTTATTTTTTTATTTTTTTTGCGGGTGGCAGTTAAACCAATTCGGAAATATATATACATAGTTAAATGTTGTTACCCACATACGAAAAACGAGCAGGCACCTGCTGCATATGCCACAACAGAAGAAAAAAAAAGAAAAGAGATGGACACTTTTACGGACGGAGAAGGGACGCCTCGCCGGGGTCCGGGACCGAGGCCCCATCCCCCGAGAGGGCCCCACCGGGAGCCGTAGCTGAGGCGATCCGCGAGAAGGGCCCGACGCATGTCCAGGGTCACTACCGCGCCCACCGCACCGACACCCCGCCTCGTCCGCTTTCGCAGTGCGCTCACGAAAGGGGTGGGGCTCACCCTGGTTGATATAGAGAGCAGGACGGTGGCCATGGAATTTCATTTAAGGTTTGTGATAAACCATCAAACTCATTCGTTAAAAGGACTCTATAGTAATATAAAGCAAATTTTTCTGGACATTATCATGCAAGAAAAGTTTATTTTTGGGATCGCGATCACCGCGTAATGATTTTTAAAGGTTGCATTACATTATTAACTGTCCCATGTGATCAGCCAGTGCGATTGGAAGTCCATGCTCAATTATTGCCTCCGTAAATAAAACTTCGGCATTTATCACATCCAAAGAATCTGTTTGGGCGACGAAAAACGTTGAAAGTTTTCCACTTGTATCGCTAGCAACGGCATTAGACTTGTGTTTTTTTGTCCCAACGTGGTCTTTTACATCGCTAATTCCTCCGTGTCCGATCGAAAAATCTTGTCTGCACAAGGTGCAATTCGCGTAGTTTTCACCCTTTTTTTTTTTTTTAAATTAATATTAGATATATAACAACGGGCGGATGGCGGGCGGGTGCAGTTCTGATCAAACGTTACATCGGGTGGATGGCGGATGGTTGACGACTTTCTGACGCGGTTGCGGATGAAATAAATTGCCTATCCGCGCATCTCTAATGTATATATATATATATATTGACTCCTCCCTTCTTAACCACGCCCCAACCATGCCCCCGCCCCAATC
Organism: Nerophis lumbriciformis; assembly: GCF_033978685.3. Classification (NCBI taxonomy): domain Eukaryota; kingdom Metazoa; phylum Chordata; class Actinopteri; order Syngnathiformes; family Syngnathidae; genus Nerophis; species Nerophis lumbriciformis. The sequence goes on from NC_084562.2 coordinate 34,109,606, forward strand.
ACACCCCCCCACCTCCCGAAATCGGAGGTCTCAAGGTTGGCAAGCATGCTGGAACAAAGCATTGCATCACTCGTTAGTCGAGAACTCGGCACCGCTCCGCCATATTTTTTTTATAAGTTTGATGCGCAGCGCGTCATTGTGTGTTAGAGAAGCCTCCGTAAACACGCAAGGGGCGGGGGTGAGCCAAAGAGAATGCCCTGTGCTCTGCCCGTCAGGCGCAGAGAAGAGCAAACGGCCGTAACAAAGGCATATCAAAAGATACCGGTATGGCAGTAATATATACCACATTCTAAAATATACCGGTATTAACTTTAATACCGGTATACCGCCCATCACTATTGGGTCCTTAAGCAGAGTTTTATTTGAGCTCAAATGTGAATGCTGCACAGCTCAAAAACACAGACCAGTGTTAGAATTACAGCAAGGAGCATACATAAATGACAAAACCATAGGTAAATATGTGTGTGGCTGAGTACTCTGCAGACGTTCACACATTTATAAACCTCTAGACCAGTGGTGTCAAACTAATTTTACCGAGGGCCACAGGAGTTATAATCTGGGTGAGTCTGTGCTGGACAAAATAATCACTTCAGGATCACGTTTTAAGCATCTGACTAGATTTGTTACTTACTTCTACCAGCAGCTATAGTGACCCTAAGCTATAGTTGCCCTTAAGTCATTTTGAATGTAAAATGAAAAAAAAAGTAATGTAAAAATCTTATTTTTTGACATAGTTCACCAGGAGATTACCAGAGACACTTGCTTAAGGAAAGTTGCTCTTTGTTTTGCCCAATGTGTGTTGTCCTGTAATTTTTGTGTTTGCACTGTTATTGTAATTTATTGTTTCTGAAATAGTGGGTAGGAACTACTTTGGGGGTCACAATGAGATGTCAGGGGGCGGCCGCGAGCACCAGGGTAAAGTTTCATTATTTTGTTTCTACACTATGGTATTCATGTTAGAACGATACAGATAGGTGGGGGAAGCATTGTTCAGTGTAATCCACCGGCTCCCTGTTCTATCAAGCAGAGGTATTAAGTGCACAGGAAAACATGTGTACTTAGCTAACGTAGATGAAAAGATGGAGAAGTTTGTGACAGGAATGAAAATAAAAATTATTAGCTGTCAGCGGCATATATAAGCAATGTATCTCACACGGTGGGTTGTACAGATAAATAAATAAACATTGGTTGTGGAAAAATGTATGTTGCCTAGTGGGATCATGACAGAAAATAATTGAAAAACATTGTTATAGTTAGTGTCTCGTTGGTTCAAGATTGCCGTAATATAATTTCTGTATTTGGAATCATTCCTGAAGGGATGGAGCTACCTGTAGGGGGTCAGAAAATAGTTGCCTTTACCACCCTCCTCGCACGCCGCCTGATATTGTTGTAGTGGAAGGAGGCTGTCCCACCCTCAGTCTCCCACTGGATAAGGGATGTGCTAGCAAACCTGAAGCTCGAGAAAATAAGATATACATTACGGAGCTCTGAAAACAAGTTTTTTAAAGTGTGGAGACCTTTTTTGACTTTTTTTGACCAATCCTCTACGCAAGTGCAGGAATAGCCCTAGACATGTACCTAAATATGACTGCCGACGTTTCAGGCCTTGTCATGCTGCTTCTACAGTGTGTTTCAGCTTTCAATTACTTTGTCTCAAGTGCCTTGTATTGAACAATTTTTTGTTTGTTTTTTTGTTTTTCTTTTACTCTGGGTACTTTTGTACTCTTACTTTTTTTTTTTAGTTTTTGTTTTGAGTGACAGCAGGGGTAGGGGATGAAGGGGGTTTGAATTTGTTGTTAATGTGAATGTGAAATCAGGAAAGATTGGCCTGGCCCACTAGCATCCCTCTTTATGTTTGTGAACTTTATAGTCTATACATTTAGAGTGATGTGATAATCAAACACTCTAGAAGTCTAGAATGAAAGAGTATATAAGAGAATTGACAGCAACATTCCCTCTCAGGAGCGCACCTGTGCAATTGCGCACTGCTCAAGCGTCCTCTGCGCACGGCAAATCTATGCCATGCCCAAAATCAAATAAAAAAATAAGCACTTAACAATTTTTGACACGACACGGACACGACAGAGAAAACCGTTTTCGTCATCATTGTTCAAATATTGTAACGTCTGTCGAGACGCTTTGAGGACATGAATTCCATCCATCACTTTACTGCGCAAAAGTCTTTATTGTCGGCCATAAACACATCACCAAAACATTAGTAAAAAAAATTATATCTAGCAAAAGTGGTCATTTTCTGCAGTACAAACCAGACCATAAGCAACTTTGTTATATCAACAGCAGCCACTCGCTCTTTCTCACGTGCGCCAACACTTGCACATATGGCACTTAGCCAGTGATGCATTTACAGCCACACAAAAAGTCGGACAACTCCAACACCACACACAAAGTGTAATTCCAGGTCGTTACACTATGATTTACCAATCAAATGTGTGCTTATTCTAGTGTCATTTATTAGGAATCTTAATTTATAAATATTAATCATTAAATGCTGTTAGTATATTAAATAAATACTAATAAAAATATGTTTTTTACAAACAGGAAGTTGCAAGAATGTACACATGATCCCCTGCTTACATCTCATTGTGCAACATGTGAATGTTTTAATGGGAACTAAATGCAATGTCTAAAAGGGGTACAAATTATTTCCAAAGCAGGACCTCCACCCAGACAAACAATACAAGTACACAGTTCATGAAAAACAATATTTTTTGTTATTGTCATTGTAAGTGGGCCTAAACACTTATATTAGAAATGGAAATGACTGCTGTCATTTGATTATAATAATAAGAGAATGTTGTCTGCCTATCTGTGTTGGCCCTGTGATGAGGTGGGGACTTGTCCAGGGTGTACCCTGCCTTCCGCCCGAATGCAGCTGAGATAGGCTCCAGCGGCCCCGAAAGGGACAAGCGGTAGAAAATGGATGGATGGATGGAGATTGAACTTGTTATTTTTATGAAGGGGGTTTGAATTTGTTGTTAATGTGAATGTGAAATCAATAAAAAGAACTATGAAAGATTGCCTTAATATATTAGCCGCACGGGATGCAAGGGCCTCATTAACAATAAACTATGATTAAGTAGAGAGCCACAAAATATGAGCCTGCGGGCCACAAATGGCAATGTGATTTTGAGGAAAAAATAACATCTTCTAACATCAGTTCTATTAGCGACAACCTGTGTACTGTTGGTGGATAGTTGGAGTAAGACTTTTTAAGCTTGGGTTAGCTGCTAAAATCTCATAGAGATAGGTGTACTTTAATAGCATCCAAATTTATGAGGAAAACAATACACGTGCATTTTACTTTATTGCAACAATTTATCAGGATTTATTACACTGCGGAAAATGTATTTGATCCACTGCTGATTTTGTAAGTTTACTAATACTCTCCAACAGTAATTCTTGCAAGCTCCATCTAGTGGTAAGCCAAATAAATACTTAATTAAATACTCAAAAACAGTGTTGCTGTTCATATTCTGTGTAATGTTACAGTGGCCAAAATAATAAATATACTTGTTAAATAAAACCTCTGCCTCTTTTTGAATGAATATTTAGGCATACTATGCTACTGTATTTTTAATGTTGGTTATTATGGTGTTACTTGGAGAGCCAAGTGTGTTCTGAATACCGGTACTTGCTGAAAAAAAGTTTGAGAACCACTAGTCTATAATGTTTATGTTACAGTCAAAAGAATGTGAAAAAAAAATCCAGAAAAATGAATATTTGATTTAAAGATCAATTAAAACAATAATATTTTGTATTTGAGTGAGGGAAACAGTACTTTGAATCCCCAAGCAACTTAGTGCTTGCTGAGGTCAGACGTTGGTTACCATGGTTGCACACATTTCAGGTGGGATTTTGGTCCATTCCTCATTATAATTACTCTGTGTGTTCCTAATGTTTTTGTTGGTGACTGTGGTCCATACTCCATTGAGATCAAAACACCTTTTTTAGAATAATCTTTACCTGCGCTTGCATAGAGCTCCAGAGTGAGGGCAATTTGGAGTTCATGACTGACGGTGGGATGCTTGATGATGTCATCATCTAATTTGCATAATCAATAATGACGCAAAACTCAGTGTTTGCCTGCGGAAGGGTAAAGCGTAGCTTTTTTGCCTTTTGCTTTTAGAAATGTACACTTTTTCATCCATCCATCCATCCATCTTCTTCCGCTTATCCGAGGTCGGGTCGCGGGGGCAGCAGCCTAAGCAGGGAAGCCCAGACTTCCCTCTCCCCAGCCACTTCGTCCAGCTCCTCCCGGGGGATCCCGAGGCGTTCCCAGGCCAGCCGGGAGACATAGTCTTCCCAACGTGTCCTGGGTCTTCCTCGTGGCCTCCTACCGGTCGGACATGCCCTAAACACCTCCTTAGGGAGGTGCTCGGGTGGCATCCTGACCAGATGCCCGAACCACCTCATCTGGCTCCTCTCGATGCGGAGGAGCAGCGGCTTTACTTTGAGCTCCCCCCGGATGACAGAGCTTCTCACCCTATCTCTAAGGGAGAGCCCCGCCACCCGGCGGAGGAAACTCATTTCGGCCGCTTGTACCCGTGATCTTGTCCTTTCGGTCATAACCCAAAGCTCATGACCATAGGTGAGGATGGGAACGTAGATCGACCGGTAAATTGAGAGCTTTGCCTTCCGGCTCAGCTCCTTCTTCACCACAACGGATCGATACAGCGTCCGCATTACTGAAGACGCCGCACCGATCCGCCTGTCGATCTCACGATCCACTCTTCCCTCACTCGTGAACAAGACTCCGAGGTACTTGAACTCCTCCACTTGGGGCAAGATCTCCTCCCCAACCCGGAGATGGCACTCCACCCTTTTCCGGGCGAGAACCATGGACTCGGCTTGGAGGTGCTGATTCTCATCCCAGTCGCTTCACACTCAGCTGCGAACCGATCCAGTGAGAGCTGAAGATCCTGGCCAGATGAAGCCATCAGGACCAAATCATCTGCAAAAAGCAGAGACCTAATCCTGCAGCCACCAAACCGGATCCCCTCAACGCCTTGACTGCGCCTAGAAATTCTGTCCATAAAAGTTATGAACAGAATCGGTGACAAAGGGCAGCCTTGGCGGAGTCCAACCCTCACCGGAAACGTGTCCGACTTACTGCCGGCAATGCGAACCAAGCTCTGACACTGATCATACAGGGAGCGGACCGCCACAATCAGACAGTCCGAAACCCCATACTCTCTGAGCACTCCCCACAGGACTTCCCGAGGGACACGGTCGAATGCCTTCTCCAAGTCCACAAAGCACATGTAGACTGGTTGGGCAAACTCCCATGCACCCTCAAGGACCCTGCCGAGAGTATAGAGCTGGTCCACAGTTCCACGACCAGGACGAAAACCACACTGTTCCTCCTGAATCCGAGGTTCGACTATCCGGCGTAGCCTCCTCTCCAGTACACCTGAATAGACCTTACCGGGAAGGCTGAGGAGTGTGATCCCACGATAGTTAGAACACACCCTCCGGTTCCCCTTTTTAAAGAGAGGAACCACCACCCCGGTCTGCCAATCCAGAGGTACTGCCCCCGATGTCCACGCGATGCTGCAGAGTCTTGTCAACCAAGACAGCCCTACAGCATCCAGAGCCTTAAGGAACTCCGGGCGGATCTCATCCACCCCCGGGGCCTTGCCACCGAGGAGCTTTTTAACTACCTCAGCAACCTCAGCCCCAGAAATAGGAGAGCCCACCACAGTACACTTTTTCGTCATGTTTTAAACCTTTTTTTAACTACGGACTATGAAGTTATTGACTTTGGGTTGTTTTTATTTTGTGCTGCAGTGGAAAACAATCACGTTGTCTTTTAAGCGAGTTGTTGTTAGGGTAACTGAGGGTCTCATCACATTCGTCAAGCGCTCCAAGACCAACACAGTACAGCATTAAAAGCTTTGCACGCTACATAATAGCTTACATTACCCACTTTAAACACATTATTTGCTGGCTAAGACAACAGCAGGATGAGCACCTGCTTCACCAAGCAGGGTTTTGATTTCAAACTAGGCGTGGCCGCAAATACATGAATCCATTCCCGCTGAGCAGCACGTTTCGGTCCTAGCACAACTACCGTCAACCATTGTCAGTGGCATCTTTGTGTTTTGAGTGAACCTCAAGAACTGAGTGAACCTCAAGAATTGTAGATTCAAATATACATTTGTTGCTCAAAGCGTGCCGTCATCTTACCATAATATGTTAACGTTAACATACCAGGCACGTTCTCAGTTGGTTATTTATGCGTCATATAACGTACACTTATTCAGCATGTTGTTCACTATTCTTTATTTATTTTAAATTGCCTTTCAAATGTCTATTCTTGGTGTTGGATTTTATCAAATAAATTTCCCCCAAAAATGCGACTTATACTCGAGTGCGACGTATATATGTTTTTTTCCTTCTTTATTATGCATTTTCGGCCGGTGCGACGTATACTCCGGAGCGATTTATAATCCGAAAAATACGGTATATGTATAATATATTTTAAATGAGCATCGAAATAAATGTTGTATTGAAATCACTACACTAACTTCAGTTTTTTTAAAATTATTATTTATTCCAACTATCTGCTGTTTCAGAGTGATCTGTGATCACGTTAAAGTTTGCAAAATAATTTCATACCAAATTGAAGAGGGAAGTTCGCCAAACATGTAAAACTATAGTACAAACTGCAGTAAAGCCATATTTTCTAGGGTAATCGCCAATACGCTTTTATATGGATGCATGTGCGTGCACTCAACACACACATTGACACAAATACACACATTTCGATGTTTGTTTTGCCACACAGCAGACCGATGATTGTGACGTAACAACAATCTTTTGTACTAAAATAACATTTCAGTTTGCATTGACAAGCTATAACAGACTGAACACCAGCACATAACTTATACTACTACAACTTTAACCCCCCTGACCTCCCAAATCGCGACAACAATTCTCTCTCAGCGCAACACAGAAACGCTAATGCATGCTTTTATTACAAGTCGTATAGATTATTGTAATGGCCTACTTTTTGGTCTTCCTAAAAAGGTTATTGCGCCTTTACAACTACTCCAAAATTCAGTGGCACGTTTCCTGACGAAGACCAGAAGGCGGGCTCACATTACACTAGTTTTAAAATCTCTGCATTGACTCCCCGTTTGTTTCAGGATCAATTTTAAGATTATTTTTATGGTTTATAAATGTTTTTACGGTATTGGGCCTTTTTATCATTCAGATTTGCTTTTACCCTATGAACCTTCGTGGGCCCTGAGGTCCTACGGCGCATAGCCACGGAATGGCATCTTGCCACTATTATGGCCCCCGTCTATGGAACAGCTTGCCGGAGGACTCAGGGCTCTGGAGAATGTTTATGTTTTTAAGAGTAGGCTTAAGACCCACCTTTTTGATTTGGCTTTTACCTAATATTCATCAATTGTATTGAAGTCTTTTGTACTTCACTTTCTATCTTATTAGTTATACAATATTGTATTTAGTTATATTAATTTATTATATATTTACTGTATATATGTATATGTTTTATCTTCATATGTCTTACTTGTATTTTATCCTTTTACGCTACTTATGGTTCTTACTATTTTACAGGTTTTATTATTATACATTTCCAGCGTTCCTCAGAGGTAGCCATCTGCATCAGGGGTTATCGGTCGTGCTGTGGGGCCCTGGTGGCTATGATCTGATGATGTCCTGGTGCAGATGGCTCCTGTGATAGTGTTTACTCACATGTCTCCTCTGTACTCAGGCATGCATTCATCCGTTCATATACTGTACGTATATGTATATGTGTTTGTGTTTGGGATTCGTGTGCGTGCATGCTTGCGTTCGTGTGTTTGTGTTTGCGATATTGGGGAATCTGGGTCATCAGGGTATTGCTTTTAAGTCTGTAAAGCCCATTGCGTTGCATTGCTTTTATGTATGAAACGCGCTTTATAAATAAAAATGTATTTGATTTGATTTGAAATGAGGTATAAACGATAGAACATTGAATATTAAGAGTATGTGAAAGTTCGACTCCTACCTTGTTTACTTCTCTGACGACCTTTTGTAATCAATCAGAAATTTCAAGCAGCTAAAATGCGCCAAGGAGGAAGTTTTTTGCATATATCACCCATCATGCACTGTAATGGATATATATATATACAGTATGTGTAATTTATATATGCACTTGTTACAATGTCCACAAAGTTCAATGAGCAGGAGATGTGTTATGTGCGACCGTGTGTTGACTTTATTTGTTGATTACAGTTAGTTTACCCCATGAATGGGAAAAGTTCTTTGGATCGGGACATATATATTGATTCTGTGCTCAAATCCCTTTCATGGGAAATTTGTGGTCATTGACCTTCGACTCTATCTCTGCCCGCAAGAGGGCGGCGATAGAGCTCCCCGCCTCTTGACATCCAAATCGCTGTCGTTGTGTCCTTGGGCAGGACACTTCACCCTTGCCCCCGGTGCCGCTCACACTAGTGAATGAATGATGAATGGTGGTCGGAGGGGCCGTAGGCGCAAACTGGCAGCTTCGCTTCTGTCAGTGTACCCCAGGGCAGCTGTGGCTACAAATGTAGCTTATCACCATCAGGTGTGAATGAATGATGGGTTCCCACTTCTCTGTGAGCGCTTTGAGTATCTAACAATAGAAAAGCGCTGTATAAAATCTAATCCATTATTGTTATTATTATTATATCACTCCCAATGAATTCACAGGTGAGTAAAAGTAGGCAAATACATGCTGCAGGCCAATCTTCTTGTTAAACTTGTGTTGTCTCTCGAGTCATGTTGGTTAAAACAATAAGCCATCATTCCGCTCAATATTTGATTGCCAGCTGAGCAAATTGAGTTTGTCCGTTTGTGTTGGGGAGCCATTTACAAATTGAACCACAGCTTGTTAAATCATCAAACAGCCAACTGAACTGTGGTTGGTCATTGTTTTGTATAGATTAGCACAGCACCCTTTTACCAGTCAGACCAATTCAGATTCTAAATCAAACATGTATATATATTAATTATAACATGATTTTGTCAAAGAGGACCATGCGTCATTATAAATTATTCCTGGGAGAAAAAGCCATAAATTGTTGTCATGAAACAGCTGCATGCCATTGATGTTGCTACTGTATTGGCAGATCCTATACTATGTGATGGTGCATGCGTACGGTCATGCAGTATAAGCCATCCCTCCCTCTTTGCAGAAATGCTGCAATGCGTCTCCCTCAGCCAAGACTGGGTCAGTGTAACTTAGCTTGCAGAGACAGACACATTAGTGTCCATAGCAACAACCAATGAGGCTTGTGGCAGCCATATTTCTTCAAATCTTTTTGGTCTTTTTTTTTTTTATTTAAGTGTAGCATATTTTTATAGGCTAAGGTTAACCCCAGCGTGAACATAAGATAGGGAAGTAAGCATAGGGAGGGGTGGGAGGTTGCTCATACACAGCCTTGTGTAGATTTAATCTACACAAGGCTGTCATCAGTTAATCTACTAGATTAATTGATGGCGTATGTTGAAGGACATATTACCATTTGTTTTGTGTCAGGCCTTCACTTTTTGAACTCCAGATCATTACTATTTAATCGGTAGTGAAATAGTATTGTCATGTTTTTCTGTCTAATTGGAAAATGTTCCTTTGAGAAATTTTTTGCTCATAAAAGTTATAGTTTGTTGTAGTCCACAAAGATTAATGACAGAAAGGCCTCTGTTTAAAGACATATACAGTAGTTGGCGTTTCACCTACCATAGGCTTCCAACTTTAGGTTGGCGGGTGGAGGTGTGCTACTTTATGCAAACATACATGCGTGCATCGCAGCGGAATTTATTGCAGTTGCTCCTCCACAGTTACATTTCACAAAATGTACATAACAGAAATAATTAGAAATACTCCTAACTAATCCAAAAGGTTACAATTAATATGGTCTATTTCATCAATGCTATCGCCTGGCCTCGACCAATATATGTAATATTAATTAGGGATGTCCGATAATATTGGACTGCCGATATTATCGGCCAATAAATGCTTCAAAATGATCAGTTTCAAAATTATCGGTATCGATTTCAAAAAGCAAAATGTATGACTTTTTAAAACCTCGCAGTGTACACGGACGTAGGGGGAAGTTCAGAGCGCCAATAAACCTTAAAGGCACTTCCTTTGCGTGCCGGCCCAGTCACATAATATCTACGGCTTTTCAAACACACACAAGGGAATGCAATGCATACAGGTCACACTGTCAGAGTTTGTAGTTGACGAACCCCAAGATGCAGAGATGGCAGCAGGCTTGGTACAAGAAAACATGTTTTTAATGTTCAAAAATAAGAAAATGAAAACACGAACCAGAAAACAGGAAGCAGGAACAGGAGTCAGGATCCAGGGAATAGCTTAACGACAGCATACAGCAAACAACGACACGACAGGTAGTAACGACAATGATCCAGCAATGACTGGAGGAGAAGGCAGGTTTAAATAGTAGCTGGCTGATTGACACCAGGTGTGGCCAGGTGCCAATCAGCCACAGCTGAGGGGAAGCAGCACTCAGGGAGACACTCAGGAAATGAAGACAAAATAAAAGCGCTGACAGGAAACTAAGACAAACAGAGAAAAAACTAAAACATAGTCAAACTGTCAGGGACAAGCCTGACAGTAGCCCCCCCAGCAATGACTGGAGGAGAAGGCAGGTTTAAATAGTAGCTGGCTGATTGACACCAGGTGTGGCCAGGTGCCAATCAGCCACAGCTGAGGGGAAGCAGCAAAGGAAACTAAGACAAACAGAGAAAAAACTAAAACATAGTCAAACTGTCAGGGACAAGCCTGACAGTAGCCCCCCTTCCTATAACGGATACCAGACGTTCTAGGAACACCCCCCCCAAAAAACAGTCCAAAGTCACGGGAGGGTGGAGGGAGGACAAGGAGGTGGGCCACCAGGCCAAGTGTCCCCGCAACCAGCGGGGAAGAGTTAGGTGGCGACGGCGAGTTGAACGCCGCCGCAATTGGCGAGGCAGCTCGACCGCCGGCATGGGAGGACCCACCGGAGACGATGGTGGCGCCCTCTGCTGGCCCACCGGAGAAGATGGCGGTGGCGCCCTCTGCTGGCCCACCGGGGAAGATGGCGGTGGCGCCCTCTGCTGGCCCACCGGGGAGGATGGCGGTGGCGCCCTCTGCTGGCCCACCGGGGAGGATGGCGGTGGCGCCCTCTGCTGGCCCACCGGGGAGGATGGCGGTGGCGCCCTCTGCTGGCCCACCGGGGAGGATGGCGGTGGCGCCCTCTGCTGGCCCACCGGAGTGCATGGTGGCGGCGTCTGTTGGCTCACCGGAGAGGAGGATGGTGGCGCCCTCTGCTGCTGGCCCACCGGAGAAGAGGATGGTGGCGCACTCTGCTGCTGGCCCACCGGAGAAGAGGATGGTGGCGCCCTCTGCTGCTGGCCCACCGGAGAAGAGGATGGTGGCGCCCTCTGCTGCTGGCCCACCGGAGAGGAGGATGGTGGCGCCGTCTGCTGCTGGCCCACCGGAGAGGAGGATGGTGGCGCCGTCTGCTGCTGGCCCACCGGAGAGGAGGATGGTGGCGCCGTCTGCTGCTGGCCCACCGGAGAGGAGGATGGTGGCGCCGTCTGCTGCTGGCCCACCGGAGAGGAGGATGGTGGCGCCGTTGGTTGTAGACCCACCGGAGTGCATGGTGGCGTCTGCCGGCCCACCGGAGTGCATGGTGGCGTCTGCCGGCCCACCGGACTGCATGGTGGCGTCTGCCGGCCCACCGGACTGCATGGTGGCGTCTGCCGGCCCACCGGACTGCATGGTGGCGTCTGCCGGCCCACCGGACTGCATGGTGGCGTCTGCCGGCCCACCGGACTGCATGGTGGCGTCTGCCGGCCCACCGGACTGCATGGTGGCGTCTGCCGGCCCACCGGAGTGCATGGTGGCGTCTGCCGGCCCACCGGAGTGCATGGTGGCGTCTGCCGGCCCACCGGAGTGCATGGTGGCGTCTGCCGGCCCACCGGAGTGCATGGTGGCGTCTGCCGGCCCACCGGAGTGCATGGTGGCGTCGTAGGTTGCAGACCCACCGGAGTGCATGGTGGCGTCTGCTGGCCCACCGGACTGCATGGTGGCGTCTGCTGGTCCACCGAAGAGGATGGCGCCGTCTGTTGCAGACCCACTGGGTTGAGGAGTAGCTGTGCCTCCCCAGCTGCACAGCCACTCCTAGCCCCCCCCTCAAGGGACGGATCCCAGACGTCCCCAGACAGGCCCACAGACGAAAGGGATGGGTGGGAGAGGGCTTGAAATGCGGCCGAACTCCTCTTCAATTTAGCCATTAATTCTAATGCTTTGTTAAGCCTCTCCGCCATGGAAATCTCCGCGGGGAACGTGTTAACAGGCTGGATCATTATGTCAGAGTTTGTAGTTGACGAACCCCAAGATGCAGAGATGGCAGCAGGCTTGGTACAAGAAAACATGTTTTTAATGTTCAAAAATAAGAAAATGAAAACACGAACCAGAAAACAGGAAGCAGGAACAGGAGTCAGGATCCAGGGAATAGCTTAACGACAGCATACAGCAAACAACGACACGACAGGTAGTAACGACAATGATCCAGCAATGACTGGAGGAGAAGGCAGGTTTAAATAGTAGCTGGCTGATTGACACCAGGTGTGGCCAGGTGCCAATCAGCCACAGCTGAGGGGAAGCAGCACTCAGGGAGACACTCAGGAAATGAAGACAAAATAAAAGCGCTGACAGGAAACTAAGACAAACAGAGAAAAAACTAAAACATAGTCAAACTGTCAGGGACAAGCCTGACACACACTGAGGGTGGCCATATAAACAACTTTAACATTGGTACAAATATGCGCCACACTGTGAACCCACACCAAACAAGAATGACAAACACATTTCGGGAGAACATCTGCACCGTAACACAACATAAACACAACAGAACAAATACCCAGAACCCCTTGCAGTACTAACTCTTCTGGGACGCTACAATATACACCCCCCGCAAACCCCCCACCTATCCCCGCCCACCTCAACGTCCTCATGCTCTCTCAGGGAGAGTTCCAAGCTGCTGTTTTGAGGCATGTTAAAAAGAATAATGCACTTTGTGACTTCAATAATAAATATGGCAGTGCCATGTTGGCATTTTTTTCCATTACTTGAGTTGATTTATTTTGGAAAACCTTGTTACATTGTTTAATGCATCCAGCGGGGCATCACAACAAAATTAGGCATAATGTGTTAATTCCACGGCTGTATATATTGGTATCGGTTGATATCGTTATCGGTAATTAAGAGTTGGACAATATCGGAATATCGCCATTATCAGACATCTCTAATAATAATAATAATAATGGGTTCGATTTATATTGCGCTTTTCTAGAAGCGACATAAACTACATGCTTTCGTGTAAATAAGATTAATAAGACAAGGCTATTTAGTTTTAATAAAAGCACTATTGTTGTTACAGTCTTGGTCAAGGGGTTGACCCCAGGATGCAGAGACGGGAGATAAGGTAGAATTACAAAAAGGAAAACATTTCATTAGTCAAAAAGGTATAACTAAGGGTGATGGGGCAGAAGTGCACACCATGTAACCTGGACAAAATAGGTTTCTCAGTGGTCGGCAGGATAAACGGCCAGGGCGCACTGAGCAGGGCAAAAGTCCAACAAAAGAATCCTCAGGGAGGCTAGGAACACAAAAGAGGTTAGGGAATTCAGCACTAAGGAGCGACAACATACCAGGTCTGGTGAGGTGAAGCAGGCGCATGAACGTGAGAGGTTCAGGAGACATTAACCGGCAAGGCCAAGCTGTCAGTGACAAGCCTAAATACTAGCGGGCTAATTGCTAGCAGGTGTGCCTCAAGGTCCGCCCCTCGCCGAGGACGAATGAACTGAATACACAGGTGCAGACATAATAGGTGCAGGATAATGATAAAACACAACAAGAGTCTTGTTCTTTTTGAACACAATCCTTGAATTTAAATGATACAATATAGGGCTGCAGCTATTGATTACCGTATTTTTCGGACTATAAGTCGCTCCGGAGTATACGTCGCACCGGCCGAAAATGCACAATAAAGAAGGAAAAAAACATATATACGTCGCGCTGGAGTATAAGTCGCATTTTTGGGGGAAATTTATTTGATAAAATCCAACACCAAGAATAGACATTTGAAAGGCAATTTAAAATAAAAAAAAGAATAGTGAACAACAGGCTGAATAAGTGTACGCCATATGACGCACACATAACCAACTGAGAACGTGCCTGGTATGTTAACGCAACACATCATGGTAAGAGTCATTCAAATAACTATAACATATAGAACATGCTATACGTTTACCAAACAATCTGTCACTCCCGATCGCTAAATCCGATTAAATCTTCCTCCCCGGTGTTGCCTCTGGTATGCGCCGTTTCCTTTCTTTCTGCTGCTCGATCGTCGTTTTCTGCTGCATATTTCACTACGTCCGGCTTGTAATCTGCAGTATATGATTTCCTTTTCTGTGCCATTTTAGTTCAGCTGTTCTCAGTTTTTATAAGTTCACACCAATGTTGAAATAATCAATTTTAATAGCTACGGATGTAGCAGCAGTTAGCATCCCATGACCCACAATGCACTTCTGCCATGACGCACAATGCACTTCTGCCATGACCCGCCCCCGCCTAATTCTTATTGGTTGACGTGTGTGTGACGATTGCTAAGGTGTGTGTGACGATTGCGGACATTTGCTTCGTCTCTTACGCGAATGAGATAAATAATATTATTTGATATTTTACGGTAATATGTTAATAATTTCACACATAAGTCGCTCCGGAGTATATGTCGCACCAAACTATGAAAAAAACTGCGACTTATAATCCGAAAAATACGGTATTTTAGAAATGGATTCATCTATCTATTAATTTGTTCGATGAATCGAGTAATCAAATAAAACATTCATTCTAGCCTCACTGTGTCTTTTAGGGAAAACCTAAATACTAAAATCTTTATACTTTTTTCTCATAAATGCACATAACATTGACTTTTACCATCACTATACATTAAAAAAAAGAATAAGTTCAAGAAAACCCGGTGTTGCCTAAAACCATGTAATTGATAATAAAGAACCAAACTAAACAAGACTCTCTGATAGAGTATGATAACTTGAGTGACAATGTATTTAACAATTTAACACATACACATTTGAAAAATCATTAATTGGAGGAGTTGTATTTGATTTTTGGACAAACAATTTGTTAGCATTAACATACAAACTGTAGATTCTCACATGGCCCCACGTGTTTAAATAAAACATACATTATGCAAGTTAGACATATAAGATGGTGTTAGCTGCCAAATTAGACTTCTACTTTGTTTCTGCTCTAAAATATGCATTCTGGTAATGTGCTCCATCATTGATGCAGTGCTATTGTGAAATTACAACTTCGTTTGACACCACAAACATGTCGCATTAATGTTGTTTTTAGTTTTAAATGATCGCAATACCTCTCTTTTATCTTCTTTGGTCCTTTAGCTTGCTTTTCATCTTGTCATTGTTTTTCTTTTGAGTCATCTCGGCACTCAGAGGTTCTAAGCACTCTGCTATTCTGTTGCAGAAACTTGTATTTTGAGGTATGATATTTAATTCCACTGCTGTCCCGTGTTTTTCAGGTTGGTGTTCTGATTGCTACGTGCTGGGAATAATTTGCTGATACTGAGTGGGAAGAGCTGTGAGGAGGGAGGTGCTGCAAGATAGAACATTGACCTGATAACGCTTTTCTGATATCATCTCCAAGGCTCATGTAAATATAGTCAACCATCTTCATTTTATTTGAAGTCATAGGGAATATATTTACTTTTGATGTGACTTTCGATTTAGGATTAATTGTTCTCCTTTCCTCGTGTGTTTCTAGGTGATTGAAGTCCTTTCTTTTACAGAGGAGCCACCAAGGCTTACGGTTTCCTGTCAAGGAGAGGGGGTTGGAGCTCTCTTGGCCAAAGCCAGTACCAGCATCTGTTCCAAAATATTCTGAAATATCGTTTTAACCCTGAACCTCACCATCCCAACATGGAGGGAGTTACAGAGTCTGAGACAGTAGATGGATCATCTCCCTTTGATCTCTTAGAACCCCCGACTTCTGGAGGATTTCTGAAATTGTCCAAACCCTGCTGCTACATCTTTCCCGGAGGAAGAGGAGACTCTGCATTGTTTGCCATCAATGGATTTAACATTTTAGTAGATGGGGGATCTGACAGAAAGTCTTGCTTCTGGAAACTGGTTCGCCACCTTGACAGGATTGACTCTATTCTGCTCACCCACATTGGGGCAGACAACCTTCCTGGAATTAATGGCTTGTTCCAAAGAAAAATTGCAGAGCAAGAAGAGGAACAAAACCAAGGATCTGGTTCAAGTAGCAATGGCGAGTCGATAAAGAACCTGATTTCCCCTGAACTTGGGATTGTATTTTTGAACGTCCCAGACAAACTTCGGATGCCAGAGTCCACTCTAAAAGTGAAACGGAGCATCGAGGAAGCATCTCTAACACTGCAATACCTCAATAAGCTTGGAATAACACCAGAGCCTCTTCACAGGGCAGTGAGCAACACTATTGAACCCATCACACTCTTTCACAAACTTGGTGTTGGAAAGTTAGACATGTATGTGCTAAACCCTGTAAAAGAGAGCAAAGAGATGCAATTTCTAATGCAAAAATGGGCTGGTAACAGCAAAGCCAAGACAGGGATTCTAATGTCTAATGGAAAGGAAGGAGAAATATCTGTTCCCTATTTAACATCAGTTACTGCTCTTATTGTTTGGATTCCTCATCGTCCCACAGAAAGAATAGTTAGGGTGCTCTTCCCAGGGAATGCACCACAGAATAAAATCTTTGAGGGCCTTGAGAAACTGAAACACCTAGACTTCCTGCGATACCCAGTGGCAACTCAAAAAGACCTAACATCCGGTGCACCACTGCCAATCATCAAACAGACCAAAATTAGATCAAGAGCTGACAGCAAAGAGAGTCTGAAATTATCACCAAAACCAAACTCCAAAACAGCCAAGAAAGAAATAGTTGGCCAAGAGGAAGAGCCTAAGAGTGAGAAGACCAAAGATAATAAACTGGAGAAAAAAATCAAAAGTGAAAGTTTGAAGGCCTCCAAACAGCAGAAAAATAGCGAGGTGGCCCCCATAACAGGCAAGTTAGAGAAGAAGAAAATATTAAAGGAGAAAAGCAGCAAAACTGACAAAGTGTCTCGTATGGATGAAAAGAAAGACAAGGAAAAGAAAGAAATTAAGAGAGAAAAAGCAAAAACAGATGAAAATATAACAAAAGAAGAGAAGAAAGACAACAAAAAGAAGGACCCAAGTAAGCCAGAATTGAGAAAAATGACTAAACCAGACTTGAAGCCACTCACCCCTGAAGTGAGAAAAACTTTGAGAAAGACTCAGGCAAAGGCCAAGACTGAAAAAAATGTAACAGTTAAAGAGGATGTAAATGGTAAAAAGCCACTCCCCAAGCACCTCCAGGAAGAAGCTGCAGCAGCGGCTCATGCTGAAAGATCCACTGCGTCTTCCCCCGAGGACCTTACTGAGGACTTTGAGGCCCTTAAAAGAGAAGAGTTGTCCAAACCCAAGACAGAAGCTACTGAGGTGTCAGTTCACAAGCATACTAATGTGTCTACCTCATTTCCCCTAAATGAGAACATTACGCCAGCTACTGAGACAAAGACAGTCTCGTCCACATTTTCGGCCAAACCAGAGGAAGACAACACCACAGACAAAATAACCTCAGAACAGATAAAAGGAAATGATTCATGCAGTGATAAACTTGAAGACAGCACGATAACTTTGAAGACATTTGAGGATTATGACACATATTCTGCAAAAGATGATCTAAAATTCATATCAAAGAAGAGTGATAGCTCAGAAGAGGAAGATGATGTAATTGAAAAAGCAGAGCTTGAAGGAACAGAAGATGATGAGGTTATTAAGTGTAAAACACAGGAGATGAAAAAAGAAAAAACTGGAAAAGATTTTGATACTCAACCAACCGGACAATTTACAATGTCAGCTGCAGCCCTGCCTGGGCGAGGAGTATCGGCATCAGCCTCAGAACAATTCTCCTTTATCCAAGATGAAACCATCCCTGGTTACTCTGAGACCGAGCAAACTATCTCTGATGAGGAGATCCATGAGGATACTGAAGAGAAAATCCCACAGTTACGATATAATGTGGGATCTTATGACATCTCAGTCCCAGATTTCCCTGGGACCTTTGACTCAATGCAGGGCATGAAGGAAATAAAGAGCTTGGTTGTGTCAGATGTTGTGGATGTCAGACCCAAAGCCCTCGTGGGAGTTCAGGAGCCTGAGCTTGCTTCCTACCCTGTTATAATTGCTGCTCCTCTTGCAGAGGAGGAGCACATCTCCTCAGCCACATCCATAACAGAATATGACAAAATGTCTTCATTTGCCACATCTGTAGCCGAGGACCAGTCAATAGCTTCTGTTACAGCCCCTCAGACTGAGGAAGTTGGAAAGAACTCCCTCCTCCTTGACACCATCAACAATGTACCCTCACCTGGTACCCAAGGAAAGGACTATCTCCACTCTGCTGGTACCATTTCACCCACCTCCTCTCTGGAGGACGACAAATGTTTTAAGTCTCCTTCCTCTGATGAGTACCAGCCCAACATTCCTGAGATGGAGAATGATGCCAAGGCCCATTCAGTTAATGATGAAGAAGATGACGAGGAAGACGAGGATGAGGATCAGACTCCAAATGTTGACATCCCACTGGGTAAACTCAGACAAGGCTATGAGCATGCTGCATCCTTGATGCTCAAGGAGAACGAGAAATCCCCCTCAGCCGCCATTTCTTCTCCTATTTTCTCAGAAGAGCACAAACCTCCTACACAGGTTGCAGGTGAAAGTCAGTCTCCATTTAGTACTGGGGAATTCAAGATTGGTACTGGAATACAACCTCTATCAACTTCTCTATCCTTCGCCGCTGGACTGGAGTCACACTTTAGGCAAGAAAGTGATGATCGATGTCAAAGTCCAGATGACAGCACCGTGAAACTGGCTTCACCCACACAGTCAGTGCCTACAAGCAGTGGTTACTCTCCTGCAGAGGAAAAATCATTTAAAACAGAAGGCAACAATGAAGCAGTGACTAAATGTGATACGAATAAAGTGGAAAAATCGGTCTCTATTTCTGACAATACATCTTTAACTGGACACTCAGTTGAAAAGGATGCATTTGAGGCATCAGAGGAATCTGAAGAGGACAGTGTGAATGAAGACGACTATTACACCAAAAAAGATCTCCAACCCGCTGTTAAAGCTAAACTTATGGAGGCAAAAGAGGGGTGCTTCCTGGATGACGACTTAACTACTGAGGCAAAGACTGCAAAGACGGACATAGAGCTTCTCTGCTCAGATGGGTCTCTGTCTCCTACTGCTGAAGACAAACCAAAGCCTCAAATCATACACTCAGATGAGGATGAAACAGATAATTTTCCAACTGGAATAGAATCAAGGTTCTCTTCAGCAGAGCTAACCAAAACAGACATTAACAAAGAAAGTGCTGAGGAAACAGATATCCCTCTCACAGGGCATGAGAAAAGTGTTCATTTTGGTCTTTGTGATTTCCCAGAAAAGGAGCACAAAGAGAAAGCCCTTTATATAAGACAAGACACACCTTATGTGCATGGCAAAACATTCTCGTACGGTGACATTTATGATAGCAAACCAAGTTCAGTGGAATCAGATTCATATTGTCACGAGTCCTTAGATAAGGTGGAGACGGACATTTCAAAGGATGATGTTGGTTTTCCTCCATCCCCTCTAACGGCGAGGGACAAAATATCAGAAAAGGAAGAATGTAATGTCTCATACGGAAAATATCCTTCCACTCCAACAAGGTTTGAATCCAAGAGCCAATCAGTTGTTTCTCCATTGGTCAAAGATGGCAAAGATTATGAGACATTTGAATACCCGGGTCAATTTTCCTCAGTGGCAGATGGGCCTAAAGTATTGTCTACTTCTCTATCATCAGACAAAGACCCATTGTCTTTTGCTAGGCAACCAGACAGCCCAAAACCTGCACCATATTCCTCGATGACAGCATCCAATGTCTCCCAAGCTAGTGGTTCTGATAGTGGATCATGTTTGGAGATCGATATGCGAAAACTGACAGCAAGGGATGAGGAAGACTATGATGATGATGAAGTAATTGATGAAGATGATGATGAGGAGAGAGACGAAGAGGATGAGAACATTGATGATGAAAGAGCTATTTGTTCTGACATTGAAAAAGGTCCCAAAGAAAAGTCTGAGAAGGAGATAAAAAGTCCTGTCAGTGAAATATGTGGCTCAAATAAGCCAGAATTTATGGTTTCTATGGCTGGATATGGTTTTAACAGTCAGGGGAAACCAAGTGAGAAAGAAATCGTATTCAGCTCACTCACAAAGGTAGTGGATGAAGATAAGACTGACTCCTCATCCATAAGTCATAAGTCAATTGAGTTAGCAGCTACAGGTTTCTCTGGCTACTCTACAGAGTTAGACTTATATGGGGGTGAGGATAAGGAATCACTTTTATCAAGTCAAACCACAGACAAAGGTAATGAAGATTTCAACTTGAAGTCATCAGAGGGTAGTTTTTACAGCGATAGAGCTGATCAGTACACAAGTACCGCTGCCCCCGGGTACTCTTCATCCTCTGCATATAGCTACTCTTCCTCTACTTCAGGCTCATTCTCTACCAGTCGTCAGCTTGCGGATGAGCTGGAGACACCTGCCTCAGCTGAGCCACTATTTGAATACTCCTCCTTCAAAGAAGAACACTCCCCGATCACTGATTCTCTGTTTTCTACTTTACTTGGCACCAAAGAAAACTATTTGGAAGTGTCTGAGAAAAAGGTCCCTGCTGCAACCACAGCTGAGGATACCTTCAGCTTGTCTCACTTTTCACCCCTCAATCCATTTGAGGATTCTAAACGCTTGGCTTCACATTCATCCACTGCTTCTGCTGAAGACAAAAAAGACCACACAACCGCTTTTGGTAGCGTTTTGGATAAACGCCCTCATTCAGACTGTTTCTATAAGCCTGAGTGGTCTGAAGCGTTTGCGCTGGAGTCTGCAAAAGGCTTTGACCAATCATTAACCTTGCACGCTCAAGAGGCAGCACTCTCAATTAATAAAGAGGCAGCCAGCGCTGCACTGTTTGGTGTCACTTCTTCACCAAGGCCAGATATTGAAGGCAAGCACTACTTTGAAGAGACTGACAGCAGTGAAGAGGATGAGGATGTTTACATGAGGGGGAAGTCTAAAATATCACCCTCCAGTGGTGTCACAGGTACCTTGTTGTTCTCTGAGAAGCCAGATGCTTCATTTGGAGGTGAAAAGACGAGCAATGTTCACCCAGATGTTCTTGGTTCATACATGTCCTCACCACTTGAGGCCAGCAAGCCGGACCCAACCAAAGGCCTCGCAGAGGTCAGTACAAGTTCTACCCTCCTTGCTGGAGCAGCAGCCAATGATGCGATTTCAGGCACAGCTAAAATGGAGTCCAGAGAAAGTGCAGGAGGCTACAAGAGCTCCTACGAGTGGGAAATGCCCAAGCCTCAGATAGGAAGGATGCCTGGAGACTCCCCTCCCCATTATCGTCATGATGATGAGTTTGAGGAGGAGTGTGAAATGGAGCCTGAGCATCCTGCCCGCCCGCTTTCTCTCTCTTCAACTAATAAGCCTTTCCACTCTCCCTTTTACTTTGAGGAGTGTAGCCAACAAGAACTGGAGGAGGATGATGATGACAGTGACCAGGAGCTTGCTGATAAAGCAGCCATAGGAGCAGCCTCCACCTCTGCCGGCAACACATCTCCCGGATATTCATCCTGTGAGTACAGGCAGCGTAAAACAGACCTCTCCCCTTCCTTTATCAACCCGTGCATGAAGCAGCTATGTAGTGATGACGACGATGAGGATCAAGGACAAAGAAGTGACCAGTCACAGGAAGGCGATGAACATGATATGTCTGTTAAGAGAAGGGCTAAGCAGCCCCACCATCAGCAATCCCACAGCAGCTCTGTCCATCAAGCAAGTGGCACGTCTGCAGGGTTAGGTCTAGCAACAGAGGACACACCACCTACTTCTATTAGTGAGTCTTTTGCCTCTCAGTCAGACTCTGAAGTGCATCAAGGCACGGAAGAGTATCCTTCTGTCACTGCCGAAGGCAACATGGACTCAGATGAGGACGCAGACTATATGCCCGTCGACAAGATAGCTGCCATAGGTGAAGGCAGCCACCACTCTTCCTCCTGGAAAAGCCAGGACCCAGTTCCCACACCTCAAAAGGACGCTTACCCTCACCCCCCTCGACCAGATGTTTGTATGGTGGATCCTGATTCTTTGGATAATGGCTCAGTTAAGAAAGAGCTTAAAGCTAAAGGCTTGAAGAAAGCTTCGGGGAAAACCAAAGCATCACCATCCAGGCGCAAGAGGTCCCCCATGCCTGTCAAACAGACATCATCTCCTCGCAGTGCGTCACTGAAGAAGAAAGAAGCAGACAAGAGCTCACGAATGTCTCGGCTGTCAGACGGACAAGGCTCAAAGGACGATGACCTCTCACGGTCAAGCTACAACCCTGGAAAGGGGCTGACCAACATTAACAAGAATAGTTCAGGCAAGTCAATCACTGCAGTGGTAAAATATAAATTTTGATGTTTGTTATATTTATTTGACAAATGTTTCTGACTGACCTACCAGGTTCTCAAAAGGCTGGTTCTACAGCTCCTATCTATGTGGACATGGCCTACATTCCCAACCACTGCAACGCCAAGAATGTGGATAAAGAGTTTTTTAAACGCATTCGCTCTGCGTATTATGTGGTCAGTGGTAATGATGCTGCCAGTGGTGAACCAAGCCGTGGAGTTCTTGATGCACTGTTGGATGGCAAAGCTCAATGGGGGTCAAATCTTCAGGTAACTTTTTAGCTCTGCATATGATTGTATAACCTTTGTTATGATTGACTGGTGACCCTTTCAGACTCAAGACTTAATATTTTACGGTATTATAAGGCAACCCATTTTTTATGACCAAGTGTAACAAAGAAAATACACCAACATTCAGAGACTATTTGCGCTCATTGCTTTCCTTCTTGGTATTTTGCTCACACATGCTTAAACGCTGCATTAGCAAAGTGCAAAAATATCTGTTTTTAGAGTGGTTATCACACCTGCTGATGATAAAGTATTGATGTGCGTTTGCTCATTACCAGCACCCGGCTGCTCAGTATTTTTTTTGCTTCCTTTGGAAAGCGTTCACATTAATGCTCCTAGATTTTCAACAAATCCAGTTGTGGCTCGCTAATGGACTCAATTTCACAATTGTCTGTGGATGTTACTTTCTTTCAGCTTCATATAAAATGCTGAAAGTTGTCTTTCGGCTGTTCCCATCAAGGGTCGCCACAATGAGTCAACTGCATGATTTGTTTGGCTTGGTTTTTAAGTCAGACGCAACCCTACCACTTACCTACCAGTGCTTGGGACCAGTCGACTGGGAATAAAACCTGAGTTGTGTATCATTACACCTCTAATGCATCAAATGTAAAAAAATCTGCATTTTTTGTTATTATTTTCCCCTACAGGTGACGCTGATTCCAACTCATGACACAGAAGTGACTCGTGAGTGGTACCAGCAGACACACGAGCGGCAGCAGGAGCTCAACATCATGGTGCTAGCATCAAGCAGCACTGTCGTCATGCAGGATGAATCTTTTCCTGCCTGCAAAATCGAGTTTTAAGAATGTAGTATTTTGCTGCGTCTCCCTACTGTAGATCTGTTTAAACTACTCTCAACCCCCTTAGAATGTGGGTTCTTTTTGTCCCTTCTTATTGATAACAGTTGTTTTTTTTAATCTAAATTTGTATGAACTTCTTAGTTTGTTGTAGCTACAACATATTTGTTCTCCACTCCATTAGAGTCCCGCAAAAGACACATCTTTGTCTTTAAACTTGTTTTTAAAGCCTGTGAGGAAATGGAATTCTACGAGACCATTGTTTAGATTAAGGCTGTGTCTCAAATGGAATACTTCTGTCAGTACACTTCAATAAGTAAACTGCGTACTTAGTTCCTAAGTGCACGCATTTTCCAATCCCCAAATATTGCGTACTCACCGGAAATGATGGTTGGAATATTTACCAGCAACCCTCCACTGCCACGGGTTGCTACCCAGCCATTTCTCAAGTTAGCCGCCGCCCTTGTGCTACACAGCCACTATGGCGACTATTGCAGCTGAATACTGAAGGTGGAAGCGAATACATAGACGAGAAATATGTACTCAATTGTCACATTTGTTCTTTTTAGTTACAATTTTTACCTTTATTATGCCTCTCATGCGTAGGGCAGATTCTTCTGATGGCAGAGTGTCAAAGAAAAGGAAAATTAAGTGCATTTAGACAGTCAAATGCTCATAAAGGAGAGATATGTCTAGCAACAATTGTTGCTACTTTGACTAAGCTGCTCAAAAGCCGCTACCATCATCAAGGATAGAGATGGTATCTTTTTATTACTTTATTGTCATATGTTCTGTGTACAGTTTGAGTAACTTAGGTGTTCATTTAAGTCATAGGATGGGAACTTGCTCATAGGCCGAGGACCTCCTGCACTGACAGTGCACTTCATTTTGTTGCACTTCTCTATGTGAATGCACTCAAAATAGTAAGTGTACTGTAAGTGTGCCAACTGAGACTCAGCCAAGCAAAATAGGCAGTTTCTGCAATAACAAAAAAAAGGGTCAGAAATCGCTCAACCCGTACCTGGCAAAGACCATATTTGTGCACCTTAAGGTCAGATGGAGTCATTATCCTCTTCAGTATCTCTTTGTTTTGCAGTACAACTATATGTAAGCTAGAAAATGATGCTAGTTATCAGTTTCTTCTCCTCCAGTTATTTCCTGCGTGCCTCAAACTGACATAGTAACATAGAAAGTATTCAAGTAGAACCCACAATGTCCTGTCAATGTCTTTCAAATATATCTATATATAGCATAGAGAATATCTTATTCCAAGATTTATAATGTTGTGCAATATTTCTATGATGAAAATCACCTTGTTGCAGTTACAACTTCTGTGGATTTGACCTTTCATTGCTCAGTGTTAAAGCTCCCCTTAACCCCTGCCATGTGTGTCCAGTTGTTGCAGAGAACCTTCTTTGTCTTCATAAAGAACATGACTGTGCATTTGAAGGAAGGAAATGCTGCATTTTTAGGATCTTCAATCAACGACAAATGTGCGACAAGAGAAACATGAATTGCAAAAGGAGAGCGTGTGTCTGCGTCGGCCCGCGTGGTTAGCGGTCGAGGTGAGACCTTTAGTGCCTTTTTGTCCTGATGTGTTGGAAGATGATATGATTGGCAACGAATATCAAGGGTGTCCAAAGCTTTTTTTTTACCAAGGAGCTCTATTGTACAGTTTGTGTAAAGACCTTTTAAAGCCGCCAAATTCTTAGTAGAACGTAGTTGCATTTGTGTTGCTATGGTAACTGCTACACAATTGTTGCATTGATACATACACATTAGAGATGCGCGGATAGGCAATTTATTTCATCCGCAACCGCGGCAGAAAGTCGTCAACCATCCGCCATCCACCCGATGTAACGTTTGATCAGAACTGCATCCGCCCGCCATCCGCCCGTTGTTATATATCTAATATTAATAAAAAAAAAAAAAAAAGGGTGAAAACTACGCGAATTGCACCTTGTGCAGACAAGATTTTTCGATCGGACACGGAGGAATTAGTGATGTAAAAGACCACGTTGGGACAAAAAAACACAAGTCTAATGCCGTTGCTAGCGATACAAGTGGAAAACTTTCAACGTTTTTCCTCGCCCAAACAGATTCTTTGGATGTGATAAATGCCGAAGTTTTATTTACGGAGGCAATAATTGAGCATGGACTTCCAATCGCACTGGCTGATCACATGGGACAGTTAATAATGTAATGCAACCTTTAAAAATCATTACACGGTGATCGCGATCCCAAAAATAAACTTTTCTTGCATGATAATGTCCAGAAAAATTCGCTTTATATTACTATAGAGTCCTTTTAACGAATGAGTTTGATGGTTTATTACAAACCTTAAATGAAAGAAGTCCTTAATTGTTCTCCTGCAGCATGGCCTTGCTTTGTGTTTGGTGCGCCATCCTGTCGGCTGTATTTCACAGCACGACACACTGTTAAAAGTGTTTATACTATTTATACTTTCAATTAACAAATTGAAGTCTTGTGAAAGGTTGACAGGATAACTGGCATTAACTGTCAAAATAATTTCAAACTATTGAAGTTAGCTTACAGAATAAACATGTCAATCAACCCATATGATTTTTGCTGTAATATTTTTGTTTTGAAAAGTCACTGTGACTGATAGAAAAGTGATGGTTTTAGCAACATTTTAACCTGTCTGAATGCTAATAATCATTTTGCGAGCAAGCAGGTAAGCTGCGCGGGCGGAGCGCGCGGAGTGACCCATGTTACGAGCCCCCGGCCACGGGGGTGGCGGGCAGGTAAGCTGTTTACCTGCTGCGCGTGACGCCGGCCGCGGCGAAAGCGGACGAGGCGGGGTGTCGGTGCGGTGGGCGCGGTAGTGACCCTGGACGTGCGTCGGGCCCTTCTCGCGGATCGCCTCAGCTACGGCTCCCGGTGGGGCCCTCTCGGGGGAAGGAGCCTCGGTCCCGGACCCCGGCGAGGCGTCCCTCCGCTCCGTAAAAGTGTCCATCTCTTTTTTTTTTTTTCTTCTGTTGTGGCATATGCAGCAGGTGCCTGCTCGTTTTTCGTATGTGGGTAACAACATTTAACTATGTATATATATTTCCCAATTGGTTTAACTGCCACCCGCAAAAAAAAAAAAAAAAAAAAAAAAAATCTAATTAATCCGCCCGACCCGACCCGCGAGCGGATAAAATCTTATTTTTTTAAATTTCATCCGCCCGATCCGCGGATAATCCGCGGACTCCGCGGTTGTATCCGCAAACCGCGCATCTCTAATACACATGCTATTACGGGCGATTTACATTCCTAAGATTCAACTATTTTGATCCGTGCTCGGCAAGTTGACCTTCCGGAAAATAGGTATTGATCCAACATTGTTTCAAAAGGAAATACTAATTTTATGGATACTACAAAAAAGAAAACTTTAGATTCAATGATACTCAAGTCTGTCTGCCTGACGCCATCAGTAATCAAAACAAAAATGGTGTACACCTACGATGGCCGAGAAAAGTCACAACAAATGCAAACGCCACAAGACAATGTTATAAAGCCGCGACACATCTGTACGCCACAAAGGACGTGATAGACACAACGGAAGTGACAGCGTAGTAAGTTTTGCCGAATGACCAAGCCAAGACAGAAGGTTAAAAACTGTAATGATCACAGTATATTAATATTATTGAAAGAGTGATTTATGACTGAAAACGTAGTCACACTTCGCTTACTTTTCCAACTTTGTTCATTACACCGTAGTCAACTTGCGGTGAGTCGCCGAAACTTGTCCGTTGTCCCTTATGTTGAGTCTTAATATTGTCATGTTTTTTGCCTTGCAGTTGTTGTGTTCTGGCATCTGTATTGTGGCTTTTGCAATCATGCTATAGCTGAAAGTCATAGTGTTGTGGCTTCAATGTGTTGTGCTGTGGCGGTTGCATTTGTTGCGACTTTTTTCGGCCACCGTAGCTGTTTATTAAAATGAGAGTAGTAGCGCGTTAAACCACTGCTCATTTAACCTGAAAATATTTGGTTGCACTTCATTTCTTAGGTAAACCTACTGCTAATTCAACCAGAAGCACTTTATTTTTTTATATTAATATTGTATATTTTGATGTTGGAAAAACAACAGCAAAAGTAGCATGTAAATCTACTGTTAACATCTTGGTTACTGTACTGTTGAATATTGAAAATGAGAACAGAAAAGTGTTTCCCCTTGTTAATTCAACATGAGTGTTGTTAGCACTTTATTTAAATAAGATGTGAATGCATTGGCTATTAATTGTTTACTTGCTTGTTTGTATCCATAATTCAATTATACCTCATTTCCGTAGGCAAAATAACAGGAATATAGAAAACTTCACTTGCAGTGTCCAGTATTTATTTCACAGTCACACTGCTTGAATTTTCTTTGCTAAGACGTTACTGAATTGATACACAGCTAAATCATGACCAAAACAGTTGTAGGAAAACATCAGACCATTCACACCACAAGCACTTAAATGAGGCAAAGTCGAAAATAACCAAGCAGTCGGAGACCAGAATATGTCATGAATAATTTCATAAAATAAAATACTAATGTGACACAACAGTTTTAAAAACAACACTTAGGCTCTGTTCACACTGCAGGTCAATTCCATATGTGACCTGTCTGTGAGAACACTACAATTCCGACATTTTCAAATCCGACCAGAGCCTCTTTAATAATATGCATGCAATGTGACGTCATTGAAAGGCGACAAACATCAAAATTCCTCGCCAGTCGTAAAAAGAAATGGTGGAAAAAGAAGCAGAAAACAGTCAAAATGAAGATGTTTTGGAACTCAGCTTAAAATCCCACCACTCCTGGTCCCGAGTCCTTGCCAACATGCTCAGATCAGAAATCATTTGGTTAGTAAATGTTGACACCGGTTGCACAAAATCCTTGAAATCACATATGTGCCAGAATATAGACCTACCGTATTTTCCGCACTATAAGGCGCACCGGATTATTAGCCGCACCTTCAATGAATGGCATATTTCATAACTTTGTCCACCAATAAGCCGCCCCGGACTATAAGCCGCGCCTACGCTGCGCTAAAGGGAATGTCAAAAAAACAGTCAGATAGGTCAGTCAAACTTTAATAATATATTAAAAACCAGCATTCTAACAACTCTGTTCACTCCCAAAATGTACGCAAATGTGCAATCACAAACATAGTAAAATTCAAAATAGTGCAGAGCAATAGCAACATAATGTTGCTCGAACGTTAATGTCACAACACACAAAATAAACATACTTTCTGAAGTTATTCTTCATTCGTAAATCCTTCGTCTTCGGTATCCGAAGTGAAAAGTTGGGCAAATTTACGATCCACTGGCAGATGTTGGCGTCGTCTGGCGCTGCCTCCTCGTCTTAGTGAAGGTGTGTTCGCCTTCTGTCATCCATTGTTCCCACGCAGTTAGCAGTCTAGCTTCGAATGCCCTGTTGACACCAATATTTAGCGGCTGGAGGTCTTTTGTCAATCCACCCGGAATGACGGCGAGTATTGAATTAAGCGCGTAAGCGTGTCTCTCAATGTGCTGTTATGAGCTAGCAAATATAACAACTACACTACCCAGCATGCAACGATAGTTACGAGCATGCGCGGTAGCCCTGAGAAGCGTTGTATGCTGGCAGTTAGAATGTGGTTATGAGCACGCTGTGAGTAAACGTTGAGAACTCAGTTAACACGCCTCGTCTGCATTATTTATAATTAGACAGACAACACACTTAATAGGAGCCATTTTGGGGTCTTTACATAAACACACAAATGGAAATGAAACGTCACACATCCCAGCATGCACCGCGCGCTTCTTCTACGGGGAAAAAAGATGGCGGCTGTTTACCGTAGTTGCGAGACCTAAACTTTATGAAAATGAATCTTAATATTTATCCATATATAAAGCGCACCGGGTTATAAGGCGCACTGTCAGCTTTTGAGAAAATTTGTGGTTTTTAGGTGCGCCTTATAGTGCGGAAAATACGCTCAAATGTGGGCCATGTTTACTTCATATTGATCACATTTTACTTTGTTTTGGAAAGGACTACATAACCATCAAATTTGACAAAACATCCTAGTTGTGCAGTGTGAACGTACTTGTTTACATCATACAGTCCTGTGGTAGCTTGGCAGTATGGACACAAGACACAATGATTGGACATACAGTATTAGAAGGTTGGGGAACTGGACCAGACAACTTTATGGACATGCTGGTTAATCAGCAAAGATACTGTATGTGCATTTCCACATCTCGTGTAAATAGTCACATCTGGGTTTTTTTGAGAGCAAGCCCAGAGTTTAAGAAGATGCTTAAACCGATCCGATGAAGGGCAATACATGCTAAGCTTGCTTCTCTGTTATGATCCATTTATTTTATTTTTTAGAATATGCCGAAGGTCAAGAAAAAAAAAACTTTGGACACCCCTGACGTACACTACGACGTGATACTGTGAACCCAGCAGGCACAAGACATTGATACAATGTTGATTATACATACATGTTCTTTAAAACTGACTTTAAAAATACTTTGCAAAATAGTTGTATTTGTAAATTGAGACAACGTTGGTGTCTAATGCTGGATCCATGTTGTCGGTTGGGAAATGACCAAATTTCAATGGTCAGAACCCAACATTGATTAAACGTTGTCAAAAAGCTTGTTGTTCCAACTTTATGTTTGAGTTGCTCAACGTTAGGACTTCATTCAATACGTTCTCAACGTTGTTTTAATGTCTTGTGAGTGCTGGGAAAGAGGCTTCGACCACGTTGATCTCAACGTTTTTATTTTTGTCCCTAAGGTCAATCTTTAAATCATCGACTCATTGATTTTCTGCCTGCAAAAGAAGCACAATTATAATTTCTTTTAATTTGTTTTGTAACTGTTCAAATGTGATTTTAAGTGAGATTGAAGATGTTTGGAGCAGCTGTGTTTTAGACAGGGCAGCAGGGTTCAACACGGTTAGCACATCTGCCTCACAGCCCCAAGGTTCTGTTTTCGAATCTTGGCTCTGCCTTCTCTGCGTGACTCGGTGTGCCCTGTGATTGACAAGTCCAGGGTGTAACCCGCCTATCACCCCTCTGGTGTAGGCTCCAGCTCACCCATAACCCTAAACAGGATACGCAGTCGAAAATTAATATTTAGTAGTTCTGTCAAAAAAATCTGATTAATCATGTTTTAGAATTTTGATTACCGTATTTTTCGGAGTACAAGTCGCCCCGGAGTATAAGTCACACAGGCCGAAAATGCATAATAAAGAAGGAAAAAAACATATATGAGTCGCACTGGAGTGTAAGTCGCATTTTTTGGGGAAATTTATTTGATAAAACCCAACACCAAGAATAGACATTTAAAAGGCAATTTAAAATAAATAAAGAATAGTGAACAACAGGCTGAATAAGTGTACGTTATATGAGGCATAAATAACCAACTGGTATGTTAACGTAACATATTATGGTAAGAGTCATTCAAATAACTATAACATATAGAACATGCTATACGTTTACCAAACAATCTGTCACTCCACAGACCACATTTATAAATGATAAATGGGTTGTACCGTATTTTCCGCACTATAAGCCGCACCGGGTTATTAGCCGCACCTTCAATGAATGGCATATTTCAAAACTTTGTCCACCTATAAGCCGCCCCGGGTTATAAGCCGCGCCTACGCTGCGCTAAAGGGAATGTCAAAAAAACAGTCAGATAGGTCAGTCAAACTTTAATAATATATTACAAACCAGCGTTCTAACAACTCTGTTCACCCCCAAAATGTAATGTGCAAATGTGCAATCACAAAAATAGTAACACTCAAATTAGTGCAGAGCAATCGCAACATTAATAACTCAACGTTGCTCGAACGTTAATGTCACACAACACACAAAATAAACATTTAAAGCCCACTTTCTGAAGTTATTCCTCATCCATAAATCCCTCGAATTCTTCTTCAGTGTCTGAATTAAAAAGTTGGGCGAAAACGGCATCCAAAATGGCCGGCTCCGTCTCGTCGAAGTCATCAGAGTCAATGTTGCTGTTGTTTTTCCAGCAGTTCCATGAATCCTGCCTTCCGGAAAGCTCGGACCACAGTTGAGACCGATATATCCGCTCAGGCATTTACAATCCACTGGCAGATGTTGGCGTATGTCGTCCGGCGCTGTCTCCCTGTCTTAGTAGCGCAGGTCATCTTGTTGCTTCCTCTACCTACGCACCATTGATTCATTTATGTTCAATTCTCTCGCTGCTGCTCTATTTCCGTGTTCTACTGCGTGACTTATTGCCTTGAGTTTGAATTCTGCGTTGTACGCGTGTCTCTTAATAGGAGCCATTTTGTGGTCTTTACAGACGTAAACACACAAATGAAATGAAACGTAATATCCGCGCGCTTCTTCTTCTACGGGGGCGGGTGGTTGCTTACAGTAGAAGAAGAAGCGCTTCCTCTTCTATGGGGGCGGGTGCTTACCTTGGTGGTTGCTTACCGTAGAAGAAGAAGCGCTTCCTCTTCTACGGGGAAAAAAGATGGCGGCTGTTTACCGGAGTTGCGAGACCTAAACTTTATGAAAATGAATATTAATATTAATCCATATATAAGGCGCACCGGGTTATAAGCCGCACTGTCAGCTTTTGAGAAAATTTGTGGTTTTTAGGCGCGGCTTATAGTGCGGAAAATACGGTACTTGTATAGCGCTTTTCTACCTTCAAGGTACTCAAAGCGCTTTGACACTACTTCCACATTTACCCATTCACACACTGATGGAGGGAGCTGCCATGCAAGGCGCTAACCAGCACCCATCAGGAGCAAGGGTGAAGTGTCTTGCTCAGGACACAACGGACATGACGAGGTTGGTACTAGGTGGGGATTGAACCAGGGACCCTCGGGTCGCGCACGGCCATTCTTCCACTGCGCCACGCCGTCCCCACATTTAGCGGATATACTCTGCCAGCGATGTTTGTCGTCCACTGCTTGTTGACTATGAGCTTTGTAGCGTTCTTGCTCGCTGTTTGCTTTAAGATTTTAAACTTCTTTACGTCGACTATAAGATCGTTCATTGTTCGCGACATATGCTAAATACTTTGATTTGATCTATCCATATAAAATCCCGTCTGGGTGTATTTTGAAGTGAAATTTGTCAGAGTCTCCTCACTCATTCATCTTTGCACCGACGTATGCATTAACAACCCTCGCCACCTCTTTGGCAACCACCCGCGGTTCAGGTAAAGGAGCATGTACGGTCAAGATAAATTGCGTGAATAATCAACATTTTTACATGAATAATGCGATTTTGTGATTAATTATGTTCTTTGTCAGCCCTTAATTAAAACATTTTTTTAATATACAGTACATTCGATAAGTATTCACTTTTCCAACATTTTGTTATCTTACAGCCTTATTAATCCAACATGGAATAAATCAATTTTTGTCGTCAACACTCTACAGACAATACCCCATAATGACAATGTAATTGTTTTATTTTTATTGCAAATGTATTAAGAATATACAAAAATCACATTTACAAAATTATTCCCAGCCTTTGCTCAATACTTTGGTGATGCACCTTTAGCAGCAATTACAGCCTCAAGTCTTTTTGAATACGATGGCACAAGCTTGGCACACCTATCTTTGGGCAGTTTCGCCTATTCCTTTTTGCAGGTTGGATGAGAAGTTTTCATCAAGAATGTCCTCTGTACATTCACCTTGCTCTCCTTCTTTAAAAAAAATAAAATTAAATATATATATATATATATGTCTTAATAAGGTTATCCAAAAAATAGTGCTCGATACCGTAGTAGAGCGCAATATATGTATGTGTGGGAAAAAAATCACAAGACTATTTCATCTCTACAGGCCTGTTTCATGAGGGGGGGTACCCTCAATCATCAGGAGATTTTAATGGGAGCATTCGCATACCATGGTTTATATAGGGCACAGAGTGGGTGGGTACAGGCTGGCCTAGGGGCGTGGTGATTGGCTCATGTGTTACCTAGGAGGTGTTTCCGTCTATGGCGGCATGTTGTTACAATTTCGCTGCGCTTGTTGAGGGATGACAGGTCTGGACGGTAAATAATAAACAGTTTCTCTTTCAAGCATAGGTTGCATCTTTATTGTAAGGTGTGCTGGATGCAAGAATTTGCCATGTTATTGAATATTCAACATTATTGTCTTTGAGGTCCCAAATGTGTTTGCTGAGTTCTGTGGTATTTCGCAGGTTTTTGTTCCTGAAAGAAGCCTTGTGATTGTTCCATCTGGTTTTGAATTCCCCCTCGGTTAATCCTACATATGTGTCGGATGTGTTAATGTCCTTGCGTATTACCTTAGATTGGTAGACAAATCATCTCAAACCACAACAAAACAATTGCAAATGAGCCGTCGACCCCCAGACAGAGCGACTCCAAAACCAACAAAGGATGTAACTGTCGAAAGAAACCTGATTGCCCTCTCAACGGGGGGTGCTTACAAACATCAGTTGTCTACCAATCTAAGGTAATACGCAAGGACATTAACACATCCGACACATATGTAGGATTAACCGAGGGGGAATTCAAAACCAGATGGAACAATCACAAGGCTTCTTTCAGGAACAAAAACCTGCGAAATACCACAGAACTCAGCAAACACATTTGGGACCTCAAAGACAATAATGTTGAATATTCAATAACATGGCAAATTCTTGCATCCAGCACACCTTACAATAGTGGTAATAAAAGATGCAACCTATGCTTGAAAGAGAAACTGTTTATTATTTACCGTCCAGACCTATCATCCCTCAACAAGCGCAGCGAAATTGTAACAACATGCCGCCATAGACGGAAACACCTCCTAGGTAACACATGAGCCAATCACCACGCCCCTAGGCCAGCCTGTACCCACCCACTCTGTGCCCTATATAAACCATGGTATGCGAATGCTCCCATTAAAATCTCCTGATGATTGAGGGTACCCCCCCTCATGAAACAGGCCTGTAGAGATGAAATAGTCTTGTGATTTTTTTCCCACACATACATATATATATATATATATATATATTAGAGATGCGCAGATAGGCAATTATTTCATCCGCAACCGCATCAGAAAGTCGTCAACCATCCGCCATCCACCCGATGTAACATTTGATCAGAACCGCATCCGCCCGCACCCGCCCGCACCCGCCCGTTGTTATATATCTAATATAGACGATGCAAGGCATTAGTGAGGTTATAAAGCTTTTGCCTGTTAAAGAAAGGAGACTGATCCAATGCACAGCAGACATTCGCGTGCCACGTTGTCACGACCCAGACGCACACCAGTGCGCAATCAAATGGGAGCCGCGCTGAGCGCAAATCCAAGCGCGTCTCGCTGCCGGCGACGGCCGCGTATGAGCCCGACGCTCCAGCGCCATCCATTTTCAGGGCTAGTTGATTCGGCAGGTGGGTTGTTACACACTCCTTAGCGGGTTCCGACTTCCATGGCCACCGTCCAGCTGCTGTCTATATCAACCAGGGTGAGCCCCACCCCTTTCGTGAGCGCACTGCGCACGGAGTGACCCCTGTTACGCGCCCCCGGCAATGGGGTGGCGGGCAGGTAAGCTGCGCGGGCGGAGCGCGCGGAGTGACCCCTGTTACGAGCCCCCGGCCACGGGGGTGACGGGAAGGTAAGCTGCTTACCTGCTGCGCGTGACGCCGGCCGCGGCGAAGGCGGACGAGGCGGGGTGTCGGTGCGGTGGGCGCGGTGGTGACCCTGGACGTGCGTCGGGCCCTTCTCGCGGATCGCCTCAGCTACGGCTCCCGGTGGGGCCCTCTCGGGGGAAGGGGCCTCGGTCCCGGACCCCGGCGAGGCGTCCCTTCTCCGCTCCGTAAAAGTGTCCATCTCTTCTTTTTTTTTTCCTTCTGTTGTGGCATATGCTGCAGGTGCCTGCTCGTTTTTCGTATGTGGGTAACAACATTTAACTATGTATATATATTTCCGAATTGGTTTATCTGCCACCCGCCTGAATCTATTTAAAATCAATTTTTTTTTTATTTCAACCACCCGACCCGACCCGACCCGCGGATAAAATCTAATTTTTTTAAATTTTATCCGCCCGATCCGCGGATAATCCGCAGACTCCGCGGTTGTGCCCGCAAACCGCGCATCTCTAATATATATATATATATGTATGGCGGCACTCTCCATAGTGAGTAACATAACAAGCGTGAAGAACATGCCAACTCCACAAGGAGATGTTGAGCCAGACTCGAACCCAGAACCGAGTACAGACCCGCACTTCTTTTCTTCTATTTGAAATGTTCTTTTCCACAATGATGTTGATGTCCCAAAGTGAACATCCAAAAAAAGAAGGGGACCAAGAACTATCAGGAGTGTTATGATGTCATAGGTTCCCTACAGCCGTGCATGAGAGGCAGCAGCTCGACTTCATTAGAATGTGATGATGCAGATTACCTTTATGTTCTCTGCGGAGGACTCCTTATCTCCCGGTTGCCTTGGTTACTGCACGTCGTATGGCTGACATCTCAAAGGCGAATAAATCGGGTGTGCCCATGAAACCATACGGTTCAACAAAAAGCCACTTTGCGGCCCAGCAATGTACACCATTCCTAAAGATGACGTATACATGATGCAACCTGCTCATAACAATATTTGTAACACAAAGACTGTCTGCCATTCACCAATTTGCTGTCCATTGTGGTAAAACTCTCATCTGACTGCATTTTAAAGAGTGGATGATTTCCATTGAGAAATGCTTGAACAAGCACAACTACTACATTCTGTTTTCTCTCATATTAGAGGGCGGGATTTAACATTAGATTTAACATGAGGAAGCTGAGAAGGTTGATGTGACATGACAGTGTGTGTGTGTGTGTGTGTGTGTGTGCTGCAAAGAAGGCCTTGTGGTCGGTCCTTCCCCTTGTTTTGAGTGCAATATTCTCTTGAAGCGCATACAAGTGAACATAAAGAAGATGGTTATTGTTTGAAAGGGGAAGTGTGGTGAAGACCAATAAAACATTTACTGAAGAAAAGGCTCTTCTTTTTTTTTCACAGTGGCACCCGTTTATTTTGACACACCCTTCGACCCAGCGGTTGTCGACATAACCGAAATCGAACGTTTTTCCAACTTGGGCTCTTTAGCGCCGCCCCAGTGGCTCTCTGGAGCTTTTTAAAAAATGTATGAAAATGTAAAAAGATGATGGGAAAAATGTTGTTTGTTTGTTTTAATATGGTTTCTGTAGAAGGACAAACATGACACAAACCTTCCTAATTGTTAGAAATCCCACTGTTTATATTGAACATGCTTCACTGATGAGAGTACTTGGCGAGTGCCGTTTTGTCCTACTAATTTCGGCGGTCCTTCAACTCACCGTAGTTTGTTTACATGCACAACTTTCTCCGGCGCTGCCACAGAAAGACATGTTTTATGCCACTCCTTCTTTGTCTCATTTTGTCCACCAAACTTGTTGTGGACATGCACAAAGGTGAGCTTTGTTGATGTTATTGACATGTTGGGAGTGCTAATCAAATCAAATCAAATCAAATCAACTTTATTTATAGAGCACATTTAAAATTTACCACAGAGGTAGCCAAAGTGCTGTACAATGAGCAGGTTAAAAGATAAAACGAGTACCGAGCAAACACAACACAACGCAACACAAACAGAACACGATAAAAAATAAATAATTAAAATAGAATGAATAAAAACAGGATCACAGCAGGTGTATTATGGGGCGCCATTGCAGGATGGATATCACTCAGTGTTAAAAGCCATGGAATAAAAGTATGTTTTTAAGAGAGATTTAAAAACAGGAAGAGAGGAGGCTTGTCTAACACTCAGGGGTAGGTCGTTCCAGAGCTTGGGAGCAGCAACGGCGAAAGCTCTGTCACCTCTAAGCTTCAGCCTTGTGTCAGGGACCGACCGTCAACAGCAGCTGATCGGCTGATCTTAAGGATCGGGTGGGGCAGTAAGGCTGAAGGAGGTCGGAGAGATAGGTTGGCGCGAGGTTGTTTAGACATTTAAAAACAAATAAAAGGAGTTTAAAATGTATTCGGTAACGCACAGGGAGCCAGTGAAGGGACGCTAAAATAGGGGTGATGTGCTCACGTCTGCGGGTCTGTGTTAGCAGACGAGCAGCAGAGTTCTGCACGAGCTGCAGGCGGGCGAGGGAGGCCTGGCTAATGCCAACATACAGGGCATTACAATAATCAAGACGAGTCGAGATAAAAGCGTGGATTAATTTCTCAAGATCATGTCTTGATAGAAGCGGTTTCACTTTCGCTATTTGGCGTAATTGATAAAAGCTTTTTTGAACGACGCTGCTGATTTGTTTTTCGAATTTAAAATCTGAGTCAAACTTTACCCCCAGGTTTGTGACAGAGTCGCTGAGATACGGGGTCAGAGTGCCGAGGTCAACGTTGGGGGAGGGAGAGCGACTTGGACCGAACAACATAACTTCTGTTTTATCTTCATTTAGGCTCAGGAAGTTAGCTGAAAGCCAGACTTTGATGTCGTGCAGGCAGTCAATAAGACGTTGAACCGTGTTATTTTGTGCCAGGGGAAAATAAATCTGGCAATCATCGGCATAAAAATGAAATGCAATACTGTACTTCCTAAAAATAGAACCAAAGGGGAGAGGGTAAAGCGCAAATAAAATTGGGGCAAGGATTGAGCCCTGGGGGACCCCATGTGGTAAAGGAGCTGTGGACGACATAAAACTGTCTACTTTTACACAAAAATCAGGCATATTTGGTCAGTGCATGACTGCACGCTAATCGATGCTAACATGCTATATAGGCTAGCTGTATGTACATATTGCATCATTATGCCTTGTGTGGCGGTATATTTCAGCTCATTTAATTTCCTTTACTTATGTCCTCTCCTCTGTGTATTTAATTTATATTTGCATGTCTCATGAGACATTATCTGTATGTAATATTGGCTGCATTTCTGATAATAGTTTGTGTGCCGGTATAAACCACCGCAAACGTTACCCAGCTTGCAAAGATTGTAATAAAACCATTAGATTCTAGTGACTAGAAAAAGGCTGATTGATTGATTGATTGAAACTTTTATTAGTAGATCGCACAGACAGTCTGTCGTTTCCTTTAACTTGAACACACACATCTATACCTTTGGCCATTCTAAGCCGGTCATTTCCAGGAGTTATCTCACCCTTTGAGAAGCCTCTGTTTTTACTAATGTTGTAAAAATGTGTAGAATAAATATTACATTTCAACATTTCTGTCAACGAAGATTTGTGTCAGCCTGCGACACATAGTCATTTTGATAGTAGGCTAATATAGCTAATAGAGACACTTACATCATGTGTTGCCTGTGAGGAACTCGCATGGCTGCCGTTTGTGTGTCCCCAAGATGCAAGAACCAGGATGAGGATGAGCAGGTAAGATGATTTTAATAATAAAACAACAGAGAAATGTAGCAGTCTTGCATACAACAGTTCCTAACATAGTCTATCGTCGAGCACTGAGGAGTGCTCGAGTGAAAACATAAATAGACATGTGCTGATTGGCAGCAGGTGTGGACCGGCTGCCAATCAACGGCAGGTGAGGAGAAAACAGTGCTCAGCGGAACCAACAGGAAATATAACAAAATAAGAGCACTGACAGGAAGTAAATACAAAAACATGGAAACAAACCGAAATGAAGTGACAGATCGTCACAGGACCCCCCCCCCTCAAGGAACAGATTCCAGATGTTCCCTGGAAACAAGAACGGAAATAAGTCAAAAAATTACGGGAGGGAGGAGGGAGGACATGGCGGAGGGTCGCCAGGCCAAGTGTCCCCGCAGCCAGCGAGGGAGAGTCAGGTGGCGGCGACGCGTTGAACGCCGCTGCCACTGGCGAGGCGGGCGACCACGGAACGGCCACATTAGTGGCCGACAAGGAGGAGGTCGCGCAGCTGGCGGCGACGAGGATGACAGCGTCGTCGGTGGATCCTCTGCCGACGATGAAGATGGCGGCACTGTGCAGAGTCCCGCCGGTGACGCGGAAGACCTCCGCGCCGTGCGAAGGCGTGCAAGAGATGATGTCATCGTGGGCGGAGTCGTCGACAATGATGACACTGAAGATGGCGGCGCCATGCGAAAGCCCGCCGGAGATGTGGTCGTGGGTGGATCCGCTGCCGACCAGGAAGATGGCGGTGTCGTGCGGAGTCCCACCGGTGACGCGGAAGATGTCCGCGCAGTGCGAAGGCGCGCCAGAGAAGATGAAGGTGGCGGCGCCGTGGAAAGAGACGATGATGTCTCCGTGATAGGAGACGATGGCGGGGATGACAGCGGCGTGTGCTTGGCTGCACTGCTGCTGGTAGTAGCCCCCCCTCCACTAGGCGGATGCCAGACGCCGTCCACCACTGGGAGAAGGAGTTCTGGGTCTTTTATGTCCCCCGGTGCGAAAACCAGGGACGGGCGGAAGGGGGCCAGGAGGAGGGATAAAGATACGTCCCTCGCCGAGTCCCAGCAGGAGGCCAGGAAGGACATCACGTTGGGCTCCATGGAGCCTTCGCCGGACTGGCAGGATGAGCGGGAGATGGAAGGGATAGCAGCCGTGGTGCAGCTGCTGGAAGCTGCCTTGGAGCAGGAACGGGTGATGGGCACTCAGCCGGTGTTGGTCGTCGTGGCGCCGCGACCGGCGTGCGACGCGGGGCTGCGACTGGCGTGCGACGCGGTGTGGGAACCGGTGGTCGACGCGCTGGCACAGGCAATTGCCGTGGAGCCGGGACAGGATGCACAGCAGGCGACGGGGAAGATGGCGGCCGTGGCCGCGCCGGTCGGAGATCCGGAACCGGCGGCCGAGCCGGGAAGAGCGAAGGCGGCGGTGGCCTAGCCGGTCGGAGAGCCGGAGCCGGCGGCCGAGCCGGGAGGTGCGAAGGCGGCGGTGGCCTCGCCGGTCGGAGAGCCGGAACTGGCGGTCGAGGCGGAGAGGGAAGGTCCGAGCCTGCTGTGGGCTGGGACCGCACAAACCTGGCTTTTAAGTCCTCCAAAAATTGTGCGGTCCAGAAGGTTGGCTGTACATCGCTGACAGGGGTTCTCGCGAGGACACAATCTTCTGGCTCGACGATACTGTGAGGAACTCGCATGGCTGCCGTTTGTCTGTCCCCAAGATGCAAGAACCAGGATGAGGATGAGCAGGTAAGATGATTTTAATAATAAAACAACAGAGAAATGTAGCAGTCTTGCATACAACAGTTCCTAACATAGTCTATCGTCGAGCACTGAGGAGTGCTCGAGTGAAAACATAAATAGACATGTGCTGATTGGCAGCAGGTGTGGACCGGCTGCCAATCAACGGCAGGTGAGGAGAAAACAGTGCTCAGGGGAACCAACAGGAAATATAACAAAATAAGAGCACTGACAGGAAGTAAATACAAAAACATGGAAACAAACCGAAATGAAGTGACAGATCGTCACATTGCCTACATTATAACACTTATATAAAGCGTTTAATTTTTTGCGGCTCCATACATTTTTTGTTGTTTTTTTCCGTCTGATATGGCTCTTTTAACATTTTGGGTTGCCGACGCCTGACCTAGGGCATTTTGTTTGCCCATTTTTTTATTTAGATTTTCTGAAAGAGACAAGCGGTAGAAAATGGATGGATGTTTTTGTGTTTTACTTTTAGTGCTGCCAAATGATGAAGTTTTAAAATCCGTTTGAATTGTGATTAATCACAATAACTTGCCTGCTTGATTAAAATTAACTTGAAAAAAATACTTGTATTTATAGAATGTCATACAGGAACTTTTTTAAATGTATCCTAAGTCATTTAGATTCTCAAAACGTGTATTTTAAAGTAACATGTACCAGTCAGCACACCCGTTATACATATGCATTGACCTGATCACTGACCGTATAACAATCCGCACCGCCTTTTAACCATCTGCGGTTAAGGTAAAGGAGCATCCATCCATCTTCTTCCGCTTATCCGAGGTCGGGTCGCGGGGGCAGCAGCCTAAGCAGGGACGCCCAGACTTCCCTCTCCCCAGCCACTTCGTCCAGCTCCTCCCGGGGGATCCCGAGGCGTTCCCAGGCCAGCCGGGAGACATAGTCTTCCCAACGTGTCCTGGGTCTTCCCCGTGGCCTCCTACCGGTCGGACGTGCCCTAAACACCTCCCTAGGGAGGGTTAGGGTGGCATCCATCTGGCTCCTCTCGATGTGGAGCATATGCCCTCAAAACAAATTGCATGATTAATCTGCATAATGTATTATCCATCCATCTTTTGCATATCTGAGGTTGGGTCGCGGGTGCAGCAGCCTAAGCAGAGATGCCCAGACTTTGCTCTCCTCAGTCACTTCATCCAGCTCCTACGGATCCCGAGGTGTTCCCAGGCTCGCCAGAAGACATAATCTCCCCAACGTGTCCTGGGTCTTCCCCGAGGCTTCCTACTCGTCAGACATGCCCTAAACCTTGATGTGGAGGAGCAGCGGCTTTACTTTGAGCTGCCCCCGGATGACAGAGCTTCTCACCCTATCTCTAAGGGAGAGCCCCGCCACCCGGCGGAGGAAACTCATTTCGGCCGCTTGTACCCGTGATCTTGTCCTTTCGGTCATAACCCAAAGCTCATGACCATAGGTGAGGATGGGAACGTAGATCGACCGATAAATTGAGAGCTTTGCCTTCCGGCTCAGCTCATTTTTCTCCACGACGGATCGATACAGCGTCCGCATTACTGCAGATGCCGCACCGATCCGCCTGTCGATCTCATGATCCACTCCTCCCTCACATGTGAACAAGACTCCGAGGTACTTGAACTCCTCCACTTGGGGCAAGATCTCTTCCCCAACTCGGAGATGGCACTCAAACCCTTTTCCAGGCGAGAACCATGGACTCGGACTTGGAGGTGCTGATTCTCATCCCAGTCGCTTCACACTCGGCTGCGAACCGATCCAGTGAGAGCTGAAGATCCTGGCCAGATGAAGCCATCAGGACCACATCATCTGCAAAAAGCAGAGACCTAATCCTGCAGCCACCAAACCAGATCGCCTCAACGCCTTGAGGTGTTGCCAAGAAATTCTGTCCATAAAAGTTGTAAACAGAATCGGTGACAAAGGGCAGCCCTCGGGGAGTCCAACCCTCACTGGAAACGTGTCTGACTTACTACCGGCATTGCGGACCAAGCTCTGACACTGATCGTACAGGGAGCGGACCGCCACAATCAGACAGTCT
The DNA here is from genome assembly GCF_033978685.3 of Nerophis lumbriciformis. Classification (NCBI taxonomy): domain Eukaryota; kingdom Metazoa; phylum Chordata; class Actinopteri; order Syngnathiformes; family Syngnathidae; genus Nerophis; species Nerophis lumbriciformis. The sequence goes on from NC_084562.2 coordinate 34,152,507, forward strand.
GATACCCCATACTCTCTGAGCACTCCCCACAGGACTTCCCGAGGGACACGGTCGAATGCCTTCTCCAAGTCCACAACCCTCACTGGAAATGTGTCCGACTTACTACCGGCAATGCGGACCAAGCTCTGGCACTGATCGTACAGGGAGCGGACCGCCACAATCAGACAGTCTGATACCCCATACTCTCTGAGCACTCCCCACAGGACTTCCCGAGGGACACGGTCGAATGCCTTCTCCAAGTCCACAACCCTCACTGGAAATGTGTCCGACTTACTGCCGGCAATGCGAACCAAGCTCTGACACTGATCGTACAGGGAGCGGACCGCCACAATCAGACAGTCTGATACCCCGTACTCTCTGAGCACTCCCCACAGGACTTCCCGAGGGACACGGTCGAATGCCTTCTCCAAGTCCACAACCCTCACTGGAAACGTGTCCGACTTACTGCCGGCAATGCGAACCAAGCTCTGACACTGATCATACAGGGAGCGGACCGCCACAATCAGACAGTCCGAAACCCCATACTCTCTGAGCACTCCCCACAGGACTTCCCGAGGGACACGGTCGAATGCCTTCTCCAAGTCCACAAAGCACATGTAGACTGGTTGGACAAACTCCCATGCACCCTCAAGGACCCTGCCGAGAGTATAGAGCTGGTCCACAGTTCCACGACCAGGATAACAACCACTGTAACGTTGTAGAGTCTTGTGTTACGCCGTGGTCGCATGTTTATGCGCTGGTCGTTTTTTCCAAGATGCAGATGGACGTCAGGAAGCGGCGTGCAGGTAGGAAGAATTATTGATCACCATAACAAGGCAAGAATAACAAAATAGGAATGTGTCGACGGCACGGGGAAAAGCCTAGCACAGAAACAAGAAGCAAGAATCACCAACGTGTTGTGTGAAGCAAACAGAGCAGTGTGGCGAGAGGCAGGAATAAATAGCTCTATGGTAAGTGACCAGGAGCAGTTGGGAAAGGACATATTCACCACTGTGTTACATGGCCTTTCCTTTTAACAACACTCAGTAAACGTTTGGGAACTGAGGAGACACATTTTTTAAGCTTCTCAGGTGGAATTCTTTCCCATTCTTGCTTGATGTACAGTCCGGGGGCCTCCGTTGTGGTATTTTAGGCTTCCGTAATGCGCCACACATTTTCAATGGGAGACAGGTCTGGACTACAAGCAGGCCAGTCTAGTACCTGCACTATTTTACTATGAAGCCATATTGATGTAACACGTGGCTTGGCATTGTCTTTCTGAAATAAGCAGGGGCGTCCATGGTAACGTTGCTTGGATGGCAACATATGTTGCTCCAAAACCTGTATGCACCTTTCAGCATTAATGGCGCCTTCACAGATGTGTAAGTTACCCATGTCTTGGGCACTAATACACCCCCATACCATCACAGATGCTGGCTTTTCAACTTTGCGCCTATAACAATCCGGATGGTTCTTTTCCTCTTTGGTCTGGAGGACACAACGTCCACAGTTAACAAAAACAATTTGAAATGTGGACTCGTCAGACCACAGAACACTTTTCCACTTTGTATCAGTCCATCTTAGATGAGCTCAGGCCCAGCGAAGCCGACGGCGTTTCTGGGTGTTGTTGATAAACGGTTTTCGCCTTGCATAGGAGAGTTTTAACTTGCACTTACAGATGTAGCGACCAACTGTAGTTACTGACAGTGGTTTTCTGAAGTGTTTCTAAGCCCATGTGGTGATATCCTTTACACACTGATGTCGCTTGTTGATGCAGTACAGCCTGAGAGATCGAAGGTCACAGGCTTAGCTGCTTACGTGCAGTGATTTCTCCAGATTCTCCGAACTCTTTGATGATATTATGGACCATAGATGGTGAAATCCCTAAATGCCTTGCAATAGCTGGTTGAGAAAGGCTTTTCTTAAACTGTTCAACAATTTGCTCACGCATTTGTTGACAAAGTGGTGACCCTTGCCCCATCCTTGTTTGTGAATGACTGAGCATTTCATGGAATCTACTTTTATACCCAATCATGGCACCCACCTGTTCCCAATTGGCCTGTTCACCTGTGAGTGTTTGATGAGCATTCCTCAACTTTATCAGTATTTATTGCCACCTTTCCCAACTTCTTTGTCACGTGTTGCTGGCATCAAATTCTAAAGTGAATGATTATTTGCAAAAAAAAAAAGTGTATCAGTTTGAACATCAAATATGTTGTCTTTGTAGCATATTCAACTGAATATGGGTTGAAAATGATTTGCAAATCATTGTATTTCGTTTATATTTACATCTAACACAATTTCCCAACTCATATGGAAACGGGGTTTGTAAATGACATGATGTGGAGAGGGCACAGCCCTCTAAAATACACGAAACAATAAACACAAGTGCACAACATGACAGCAGTTAAAAAAAGAAAACAAGCTAGTGACACTATAAGGTACTGTAAGAAAATTGATTCACGTCCGGATCTTGATTCTATTTCATTACAATTCTGAATCGATCAAAAATTGTCAAGAATCGATTTTTAAAAAGACAATTTCAAGCCACTCTCGTGCTTACTCACACAAGTACTGTTTGTTCACTAACGGGCCTCCAAAGTGTATTGTTCCAGCAGAGGGGGCGGGGGGTCCAGTTTGGTATAAACATTAGCTATCTTGCTTTAGATGCCGCTAATTAGGATTGTGCGATACAGATATAAAGATATACAATTGGCTGACAATAAAGATTTTGATAATATTCCCATATTGGGATAATGCATGTTATCACACATCCTGCTATGTGTATCGCAAATTTGACAGCGACAGTGTCCTTGAGCTAGTGGCTGAAGTCCCTCTGCGGTGCAAAGCCGCTTCTGTCTGCTGCGTTCGACACCGTCGACCACGCCACCTTAATCACTCGTCTTGAGAACTGTGTGGGCATTAAGGGCGCCGCCCTCAACTGGTTCCGGTCGTACCTAACCGACAGGAGTTTTTGTGTAAAAGTAGACAGTTTTATGTCGTCCACAGCTCCTTTACCACATGGGGTCCCCCAGGGCTCAATCCTTGCCCCAATTTTATTTGCGCTTTACCTTCTCCCCCTTGGTTCTATTTTTAGGAAGTACAGTATTGCATTTCATTTTTATGCCGATGATTACCAGATTTATTTTCCCATGGCACAAAATAACACGGTTCAACGTCTTATTGACTGCCTGCACGACATCAAAGTCTGGCTTTCAGCTAACTTCCTGAGCCTAAATGAAGATAAAACAGAAGTTATGTTGTTCGGTCCAAGTCGCTCTCCCTCCCCCAACGTTGACCTCGGCACTCTGACCCCGTATCTCAGCGACTCTGTCACAAACCTGGGGGTAAAGTTTGACTCAGATTTTAAATTCGAAAAACAAATCAGCAGCGTCGTTCAAAAAAGCTTTTATCAATTACGCCAAATAGCGAAAGTGAAACCGCTTCTATCAAGACATGATCTTGAGAAATTAATCCACGCTTTTATCTCGACTCGTCTTGATTATTGTAATGCCCTGTATGTTGGCATTAGCCAGGCCTCCCTCGCCCGCCTGCAGCTCGTGCAGAACTCTGCTGCTCGTCTGCTAACACAGACCCGCAGACGTGAGCACATCACCCCTATTTTAGCGTCCCTTCACTGGCTCCCTGTGCGTTACCGAATACATTTTAAACTCCTTTTATTTGTTTTTAAATGTCTAAACAACCTCGCGCCAGCCTATCTCTCCGACCTCCTTCAGCCTTACTGCCCCACCCGATCCTTAAGATCAGCCGATCAGCTGCTGTTGACGGTCCCTGACACAAGGCTGAAGCTTAGAGGTGACAGAGCTTTCGCCGTTGCTGCTCCCAAGCTCTGGAACGACCTACCCCTGAGTGTTAGACAAGCCTCCTCTCTTCCTGTTTTTAAATCTCTCTTAAAAACATACTTTTATTCCATGGCTTTTAACACTGAGTGATATCCATCCTGCAATGGCGCCCCATAATACACCTGCTGTGATCCTGTTTTTATGTTTTTATTAATTCTATTTTAATTATTTATTTTTTATCGTGTTCTGTTTGTGTTGTGTTGTGTTTGCTCAGTACTCGTTTTATCTTTTAACCTGTTCATTGTACAGCACTTTGGCTACCCCTGTGGTAAATTTTAAATGTGCTCTATAAATAAAGTTGATTTGATTTGATTTGATTCTTAGTCATTAATCCTCGCCTCCCTCCTTACATTTCTTTCACGTTCCTTTATCACTGGAGGACGAGAATTAGCTGAACATGTTACACTACACATCTCTTGAATGTAAACATGGTTGAGCTGAGCAATACAAATATCAGCTGTAACGATACCAGGTATAGTATCAGTGTATGGCTGACACTTCAGTGATTAGATGGATACTTTTTATTATCACAGTTATTGCAGTTTTTTTTAATTGTTTAGAAACTCAGAAAATAGATACCAGGACACAGGATGACTTTAAGAGGAAAAGACTATTTCAATCAGAACCAATTGAAGTTTTTGCACTTTTCACTTTATTTTACTGAAAATATTTTATGTAATAAAAGGAAATAGGGAAAATAACATTTAATTCATATTGTTACACCACCGTCCTGCGTTTTTGTCTGATCATAACTGTGAAAAGGATCCAGAACATTTTAAGTATCCGCATTGATATGGACGTATTATTTTCGGGTCTCCCTATGTCTAGCATTAAAAGATTACAGTTGGTACAAAATGCGGCTGCTAGACTTTTGACAAGAACAAGAAAGTTTGATCATATTACGCCTATACTGGCTCACCTGCACTGGCTTCCTGTGCACTTAAGATGCGACTTTAAGGTTTTACTACTTACGTATAAAATACTACACGGTCTAGCTCCGTCCTATCTTGTCGATTGCATTGTACCATATGTCCCGGCAAGAAATCTGCGTTCAAAGAACTCCGGCTTATTAGTGATTCCCAGAGCCCAAAAAAAGTCTGCGGGCTGTAGAGCGTTTTCTATTCGGGCTCCAGTACTATGGAATGCCCTCCCGGTAACAGTTAGAGATGCTACCTCAGTAGAAACATTTAAGTCCCATCTCAAAACTCATTTGTATACTCTAGCCTTTAAATAGCCCCCCTTTTTTAGACCAGTTGATCTGCCGTTTCTTTTCTTTTCTCCTCTGCTCCCCCCTATCCCTTGTGGAGGGGAAGACACACAGATCCGGTGGCCATGGATGGGGTGCTGGCTGTCCGGGGTCGGGACCCGGGGTGGACCGCTCGCCTGTATATCGGTTGGGAGCATCTCTGCGCTGCTGACCCGTCTCCGCTCGGGATGGTTTCCTGCTGACCCCACTGTGGACTGGACTCTTACTGTTATGCTGGATCCACTATGGACTGGACTCTCACAATATTATGTTAGACCCACTCGACATCCATTGCATTCGGTCTCCCTAGAGGGGGGGGGGGGGTTACCCACATATGCGGTCCTCTCCAAGGTTTCTCATAGTCATTCACATCGACGTCCCACTGGGGTGAGTTTTTCCTTGCCCTTATGTGGGCTATACCGAGGATGTCGTTGTGGCTTGCGCAGCCCTTTGAGACACTTGTGATTTAGGGCTATATAAATAAACATTGATTGATTGATTGAACAGAAAAATAAGTGCTTAGTACATTTTAATAGAAGTATAGAACCATGTGACAACAGAAGTAACCAGCTATTAACAATAAATTAGCAAGTAGATTATTAATAGTTTTGAGAAAATAATAAAACCGGAGATTATGCATGAAATTATGTTATCGCATACGTCAGCAGCTAAATTAGAAGCTTAAGTAACTGGTTTTTAAACGATTCTATGATCATTTGAATACCAAATATTATATTGTGTAATACAGTACTACCTCAACTTACGAGCACAATCTGTTCAATGACCGAGCTTGTAACTCAAAACACACAAATCAGAGATGTCCGAATAGCAATGAGTAGGGTCATTAAAAAAGCAAATACTTCTAGTTATGCAATCTCCCACAATCAGCATAGTGGGGGAGAAAAGTGGACACCATCAGTTTGGGGGACGGTGGAGCAATAGACCGCGGACTATGAGAGACACTCTTCCTGGGGTGTTGGGTGTATTCACAAAGATTTCTCATCCTCAACGAGGTTACCCGCAAGTGCCATCCATCCATCCATTTTCTACCGCATGTCTCTTTGGTTGGAAAACAAAGTAATGTCAATCTATAGCTAGCTAATGCCAGCAATTAAAACCGGATGATGTTAGGCAGCTCTTACGACGTTAACATGGCATTTGCTACGCCAGCTAGCGGCGAGGAGGCTTGTAACTTAAATTTTGCTTGCAACTGAAAAAATTTAAAAAAGCAAAGAGACTGCTCCTATCTTAAAATACTCATAAATTGAGGTACCACTGTGTATTGTTACCACAGGAGGCTGCAATAAATACCTCAGTAGAAACATTTAAGTCCCATCTCAAAACTCATTTGTATACTCTAGCCTTTGAATAGCCCCCCTTTTTTTAGACCAGTTGATCTGCCGTTTCTTTTCTTTTCTCCTCTGCTTCCCCCTATCTCTTGTGGAAGGGGAGACACACAGATCCGGTGGCCATGGATGGGGTGCTGGCTGTGCGGGGTCGGGACCCGGGGTGGACCGCTCGCCTGTATATCGGTTGGGAACATCTCTGCATTGCTGACCCGTCTCCGCTCGGGATGGTTTCCTGCTGACCCCACTGTGGACTGGACTCTTACTGTTATGCTGGATCCACTATGGACTGGACTCTCACAATATTATGTTAGACCCACTCGACACCCATTGCATTCGGTCTCCCTAGAGGGGGGGGGTTACCCACATATGCGGTCCTCTCCAAGGTTTCTCATAGTCATTCACATCGACGTCCCACTGCGGTGAGTTTTTCCTTGCCCTTATGTGGGCTATACCGAGGACCTTATGTGGGCTATACCGAGGATGTCGTTGTGGCTTGTGCAGCCCTTTGAGACACTTGTGATTTAGGGCTATATAAATAAACATTGATTGATTGATTGATTGATTGATATAGATTTTAGGCTATATTACCCATCCTTATTGTTAATGTTTTTAAAATGGAGAAGAAATAAACACACTCAGGGCCATCTTTGCTGAAGGCAAATGTTTGGGCGCACTTCCGTTTCTTTATGAGTAAAAAAGGAGCTGCAAAATGACAATCAGGTACGTAGTTCTAGGACACTTCAGTTGCCCGAGCACACATTTTACGCTGTCACCCGATCAGAGCTACCAAATCCTTAAAAACCCACACTCCAACACTTCACTAAACTTCCAGTCAACAGATGAAACAGATAACAGTTTAATAGCTGACGGATTGGCAGGCAAAAAATACATTTAACCTCTTAGTTTTTTTAGAATCACTTAATAGAACTTTTTAATTCTGCATTATTATTGTTAAATTGAGAATTTATTTGAATTTAGAATGAAGTCGAATCAAGAATCAGTTTGAATTGAGAATCGAGTTGAACCAAGAATTGGTTTGGATCAAGAATTTATTTTCAATCGAGAATCGGGTTGTATTGGGAATACAGGTAAAAGCCAGTAAATTAGAATATTTTGAAAAACTTGATTTATTTCAGTAATTGCATTCAAAAGGTGTAACTTGTACATTATATTTATTCATTGCACACAGACTGATGCATTCAAATGTTTATTTCATTTAATTTTGATGATTTGAAGTGGCAACAAATGAAAATCCAAAATTCCGTGTGTCACAAAATTAGAATATTACTTAAGGCTAATACAAAAAAGGGATTTTTAGAAATGTTGGCCAACTGAAAAGTATGAAAATGAAAAATATGAGCATATACAATACTCAATACTTGGTTGGAGCTCCTTTTGCCTCAATTACTGCGTTAATGCGGCGTGGCATGGAGTCGATGAGTTTCTGGCACTGCTCAGGTGTTATGAGAGCCCAGGTTGCTCTGATAGTGGCCTTCAACTCTTCTGCGTTTTTGGGTCTGGCATTCTGCATCTTCCTTTTCACAATACCCCACAGATTTTCTATGGGGCTAAGGTCAGGGGAGTTGGCGGGCCAATTTAGAACAGAAATACCATGGTCCGTAAACCAGGCACGGGTAGATTTTGCGCTGTGTGCAGGCGCCAAGTCCTGGTGGAACTTGAAATCTCCATCTCCATAGAGCAGGTCAGCAGCAGGAAGCATGAAGTGCTCTAAAACTTGCTGGTAGACGGCTGCGTTGACCCTGGATCTCAGGAAACAGAGTGGACCGACACCAGCAGATGACATGGCACCCCAAACCATCACTGATGGTGGAAACTTTACACTAGACTTCAGGCAACGTGGATCCTGTGCCTCTCCTGTCTTCCTCCAGACTCTGGGACCTCGATTTCCAAAGGAAATGCAAAATTTGCATGGTTGGGTGATGGTTTGGGGTGCCATGTCATATGCTGGTGTCGGTCCACTCTGTTTCCTGAGATCCAGGGTCAACGCAGCCGTCTACCAGCAAGTTTTAGAGCACTTCATGCTTCCTGCTGCTGACCTGCTCTATGGAGATGGAGATTTCAAGTTCCAACAGGACTTGGCGCCTGCACACAGCGCAAAATCTACCCGTGCCTGGTTTACCGACCATGGGATTTCTGTTCTAAATTGGCCCGCCAACTCCCCTGACCTTAGCCCCATAGAACATCTGTGGGGTATTGTGAAAAGGAAGATGCAGAATGCCAGAGCCAAAAACGCAGAAGAGTTGAAGGCCACTATCAGAGCAACCTGGGCTCTCATAACACCTGAGCAGTGCCAGAAACTCATCGACTCCATGCCACGCCGCATTAACGCAGTAATTGAGGCAAAAGGAGCTCCAACCAAGTATTGAGTATTGTACATGCTCATATTTTTCATTTTCATACTTTTCAGTTGGCCAACATTTCTAAAAATCCCTTTTTTGTATTAGCCTTAAGTAATATTCTAATTTTGTGACACACGGAATTTTGGATTTTCATTTGTTGCCACTTCAAATCATCAAAATTAAATGAAATAAACATTTGAATGCATCAGTCTGTGTGCAATGAATAAATATAATGTACAAGTTACACCTTTTGAATGCAATTACTGAAATAAATCAAGTTTTTCAAAATATTCTAATTTACTGGCTTTTACCTGTATAAGTGGGTTGCAGTTGTTTTTATGATGGGAAGTATATTGTGTCTCGTTATTTAGCTGTATATGTCCCTGTTGTTCAGCATGAATCTTTGCTAGCGATACCAAGACATAGTTTATGCTGTTGAGCCTACGAGGTATTTATTCGTCTAGTTTATCAATACTATTAAAGATACTTTCTTGATGCTAACAAATATCACCGAAGACGCTATAATGTGGCCATCCGTATCGAATAAAGCAGTTGGCTTTCTTGCACAACAACAACTAAGCTTGTTTCTGTTATGAAAATCGAGAAAGAAAATCCGGTGGATTGGACCAACCATCACAAAATGTATTACTAGGACTTAACATGACGTTAGTTTATTTGCACAACCAGGTCTTCATAATTATATTTAGGCATAGAAACCATAAAAGAACACAAACTAATGCGATCTCTTGTCCTTTCTTTACGTTTAGTTCTGCTATAAAACACTACTAATATAGTCGAGAATAAACTCGATAGCATCACAGAAAGTTTGTCAAACAAATCAAATGTTCAAGCAAACATTTTACAAAGTGATTGCTGCAGACACAAGCATGGTCTGATTGTATTCCACAAGATGATGAAAGTGATATTTTTAAGAGCCATTTTCTTTGACACACTTTTGTTTTTTTCTGACTTTATTAATTTTATAACCCACTTCTTTCAGGACTATATGAAAGCTCTTTCCTATCTCTCTATTTGATCGATTGGAGCAGCAATACGGTATTTTCTGCTCAAAGTCTACACTCACTCTCACTTGTTTTAATGCGATGCTCAGGCTGCTTGACCATCGTGTGAATTAAGCTGCGAAGAATAAAAATGGATGAGACATCATGCAACCATCCTATTGTTAAATTGAGGATCGGTTTGAGTGAAGAATTGATTCTGAATCGAATCGTCTCCCCAAAGATCTGAATAGAGCTAAATCTGATTTGTAACTGACACCCTCAAGTGAGGTTGTTACCTCCAAAGCTACAAACATATTAATATTTCAGACTCTATGCACTGCACAGCCCTTGTGGAAAGAGATATGGAACTAACCAAAAAAGGCCTCACCCCAGCCAACAATCAAATCAAATCAACTTTATTTATAGAGCACATTTAAAATTTACCACAGGGGTAGCCAAAGTGCTGTACAATGAGCAGGTTAAAAGATAAAACGAGTACCGAGCAAACACAACACAACACAAACAGAACACGATAAAAAATAAATAATTAAAATAGAATTAATAAAAACATAAAAACAGGATCACAGCAGGTGTATTATGGGGCGCCATTGCAGGATGGATATCACTCAGTGTTAAAAGCCATGGAATAAAAGTATGTTTTTAAGAGAGATTTAAAAACAGGAAGAGAGGAGGCTTGTCTAACACTCAGGGGTAGGTCGTTCCAGAGCTTGGGAGCAGCAACGGCGAAAGCTCTGTCACCTCTAAGCTTCAGCCTTGTGTCAGGGACCGTCAACAGCAGCTGATCGGCTGATCTTAAGGATCGGGTGGGGCAGTAAGGCTGAAGGAGGTCGGAGAGATAGGTTGGCGCGAGGTTGTTTAGACATTTAAAAACAAATAAAAGGAGTTTAAAATGTATTCGGTAACGCACAGGGAGCCAGTGAAGGGACGCTAAAATAGGGGTGAGATAATAATAAGACCTTACATAAAGCAGTGCCACTAAATCCTCTTCAAACAAGCAGCACGTTTCAGAATCCATTCACCTAGTTGATCGTGTATAATAATAACCGGCTCAGTACAGCAGAGAAACTTTATTTGGAATTCATAGTATGAATAAATAAAAGTTGAAATTTCTTTGAAAACAGTGCTTTTTTAAGGTGTAATTTCCTGAACGTTGTAGGAAAACGTCACATTTTTTTTTAGGTGTTATTAAAAAGACTATAAGACTGGAACAATACACAGATCATTCTTCAACTTATTTACTTGTAGATCTTAGACAGGGCGAGATGGCTCCATTACCCTGGTTCTACGCAATGTAAGTGGTGACATTCTTTATTTGACTTTTCTTTTGACTTGTGGGCCAATGGACTGAATCAGTACAATTTCTGCCGTTGTTTACCTCTCTATCTAATAATACACATATTGAAATATTCAAAATGTGTATTATCCTATCACAGGCAACATTATTTTATTTTTGACTAGGTTCCTAAGCCAAAGATATCTACTTTGAGTAAAAGGGCTTGAAGTATCAGGAGTGAGTTTTTAATTTAATTTAGTTTAGTTCTTTAAAGCAGAACATGACAAATGATAATAATTATAAAACAGTGTGATTTCTTCCCAATGTAAGCACATAGACATGGTAAGTGTGTTTGTGTCTGTGTGCATATGAAAAAAATCAATCTCAGTTCTTAACAAAAACTATTTGTTTTTGTTTTTTAAATTTATAATCACACTGAAGAAGGAGTCCTATCGGGTTCTTTTGGCTCATGGGACTCCTGAGGCAGCGGACAGGTACCGACAGGCCAAGCGGTGTGCGGCTTCAGCGGTCGCGGAGGCAAAAACTCGGACATGGGAGGAGTTCGGGGAAGCCATAGAAAACGACTTCCGGACGGCTTCGAAGCGATTCTGGACCACCATCCGCCGCCTCAGGAAGGGGAAGCAGTGCACTACCAACACCGTGTATGGTGAGGATGGTGTTCTGCTGACCTCGACTGCGGAAGTTGTGGATCGGTGGAGGGAATACTTCGAAGACCTCCTCAATCCCACCAACACGTCTTCCTATGAGGAAGCAGTGCCTGGGGAGTCTGTGGTGGGCTCTCCTATTTCTGGGGCTGAGGTTGCTGAGGTAGTTAAAAAGCTCCTCGGTGGCAAGGCCCCGGGGGTGGATGAGATCCGCCCGGAGTTCCTTAAGGCTCTGGATGCTGTAGGGCTGTCTTGGTTGACAAGACTCTGCAGCATCGCGTGGACATCGGGGGCAGTACCTCTGGATTGGCAGACCGGGGTGGTGGTTCCTCTCTTTAAAAAGGGGAACCGGAGGGTGTGTTCTAACTATCGTGGGATCACACTCCTCAGCCTTCCCGGTAAGGTCTATTCAGGTGTACTGGAGAGGAGGCTACGCCGGATAGTCGAACCTCGGATTCAGGAGGAACAGTGTGGTTTTCGTCCTGGTCGTGGAACTGTGGACCAGCTCTATACTCTCGGCAGGGTCCTTGAGGGTGCATGGGAGTTTGCCCAACCAGTCTACATGTGCTTTGTGGACTTGGAGAAGGCATTCGACCGTGTCCCTCGGGAAGTCCTGTGGGGAGTGCTCAGAGAGTATGGGGTTTCGGACTGTCTGATTGTGGCGGTCCGCTCCCTGTATGATCAGTGTCAGAGCTTGGTTCGCATTGCCGGCAGTAAGTCGGACACGTTTCCGGTGAGGGTTGGACTCCGCCAAGGCTGCCCTTTGTCACCGATTCTGTTCATAACTTTTATGGACAGAATTTCTAGGCGCAGTCAAGGCGTTGAGGGGATCTGGTTTGGTGGCTGCAGGATTAGGTCTCTGCTTTTTGCAGATGATTTGGTCCTGATGGCTTCATTTGGCCAGGATCTTCAGCTCTCACTGGATCGGTTCGCAGCTGAGTGTGAAGCGACTGGGATGAGAATCAGCACCTCCAAGTCCGAGTCCATGGTTCTCGCCCGGAAAAGGGTGGAGTGCCATCTCCGGGTTGGGGAGGAGATCTTGCCCCAAGTGGAGGAGTTCAAATACCTCGGAGTCTTGTTCACGAGTGAGGGAAGAGTGGATCGTGAGATCGACAGGCGGATCGGTGCGGCGTCTTCAGTAATGCGGACGCTGTATCGATCCGTTGTGGTGAAGAAGGAGCTGAGCCGGAAGGCAAGGCTCTCAATTTACCGGTCGATCTACGTTCCCATCCTCACCTATGGTCATGAGCTTTGGGTTATGACCGAAAGGACAAGATCACGGGTACAAGCGGCCGAAATGAGTTTCCTCCGCCGGGTGGCGGGGCTCTCCCTTAGAGATAGGGTGAGAAGCTCTGTCATCCGGGGGGAGCTCAAAGTAAAGCCGCTGCTCCTCCACATCGAGAGGAGCCAGATGAGGTGGTTCGGGCATCTGGTCAGGATGCCACCCGAGCGCCTCCCTAAGGAGGTGTTTAGGGCATGTCCGACCGGTAGGAGGCCACGAGGAAGACCCAGGACACGTTGGGAAGACTATGTCTCCCGGCTGGCCTGGGAACGCCTCGGGATCCCCCGGGAGGAGCTGGACGAAGTGGCTGAGGAGAGGGAAGTCTGGGCTTCCCTGCTTAGGCTGCTGCCCCCGCGACCCGACCTCGGATAAGCGGAAGAAGATGGATGGATGGATGGATGGATGGAATATAATCACACTGCCCTGAATTGCAACAAACAGATTATTTTGTAAAAAAAAAAATAAAGCATACAATTACTACGTTCACGGATTGAGAAACCGGCTGATTGATCCCAACATTCTAAACTCAAAGCACTTTCTTGGAGTCGTGTAAAAGAATAATTACAGTGAGTTGACTTTTATCATGCTCAATCACTGCAACTGTCTGGCACTATCATCAGTTTTAACCCACAACATAAATTGTAAGATACCAACCAATATTTGTGTTTACCAAATATTTCTCAAAAGAAGGAAGTATTTTTAAATGTAAAAGTCATGTTAAAAAAAACAGTGCTGGATTCCTCAACAATACATTACAATAATTGTAAATAAAAATAAACTCAATAAAATGATCAAATATACAATGGAAACATATACTGTATTAAAACTGTGCCACATAATAATTTCTGTGTGTTTGTGTTCAGTTAAAATATTAATCTCTTCTGTTTTTTTTTCTTTTAATAGATTTTTGGACTCCTTCCGTGAATTCTTTGCCTGGCTTTCACTGCAGAGAGACAGAACAGCTTGTTATGATGAACACCTTCAGGTCAACCATGACAGGGAGTTGACTTACCCTGACTACATTTCACCTGGGGTTCCTCCCAATGTCCATCTGCCTTACAACGAACCACTGGTGGATAGCGCTGTCTAAATCCTGGGTTGCACTGATAACGGATGATTGAGTTGACAGGATATTCCTCCCTTCTGTTCCCAAACATAAGGGCATTTTTCACTTCCGGTGGGGCACCACATGAGGCTGAGAACAAGAAGAGTACTTGTTGGGAATACATCAAATACTTGGAACAGATGTGAGGCTTGAGCTGGTATACCAGGGCCTTTCTTGCAGGTGAATGGTAGATGGTAGTTGCAAGGTACATCATTCCACTGGCCTGTGGCATGCCAGATCATCACCGCACAGTCTTCTCCAGAGTGAACATAATTATCTGGCTGGTTTGGCTTCCAGTTCTCATATTGCTAAAAAAAACAAAACAAAAAAAACCTGTGAACACTCAAGTCAAGACCAGGTACAAGGCAGAACAAATTTGACATCTTACTGCAGTGGAACCTGTTTATGTTGACATCCCTTGTTGACATAACCAAAAGTTACAAGTGACTTTGGCCATGAGAGACATAAGAATGGCTGACAATACAGGATTTTTTTAAACCTACGCCAGTTTTTTATATGGTTTCATCCATTTTTGAATAATTGTATTTTCAGTCTTCTGTTTTTATAAGATCTGTTATACTCTTTGTTGTTTTTTAATTTATTTGATTTTTTTCATTCGTTATAAGGAACTACGAATGCAAATTAGCAGCTCTGCTATACGACGGCATGTTTACAGAGTTGTAAATATCATGTCCCTATCTTCAAAATAAAAGCATTGTTGTTATTATCATTAAAGCATTAATATTATTGTCATAAGTATTAGAATGCCTATGTCTAGCATTAAAAAATTACAGTTGGTACAAAATGCGGCTGCTAGACTTTTGACAAGAACAAGAAAGTTTGATCATATTACGCCTATACTGGCTCACCTGCACTGGCTTCCTGTGCACTTAAGATGTGACTTTAAGGTTTTACTACTTACGTATAAAATACTACACGGTCTAGCTCCGTCCTATCTTGTCGATTGCATTGTACCATATGTCCCGGCAAGAAATCTGCGTTCAAAGAACTCCGGCTTATTAGTGATTCCCAGAGCCCAAAAAAAGTCTGCGGGCTATAGAGCGTTTTCTATTCGGGCTCCAGTACTATGGAATGCCCTCCCGGTAACAATTAGAGATGCTACCTCAGTAGAAGCATTTAAGTCCCATCTTAAAACTCATTTGTATACTCTAGCCTTTAAATAGCCCCCCTGTTAGACCAGTTGATCTGCCGTTTCTTTTCTTTTCTCCTCTGCTCCCCTTTTCCTTGAGGGGGGGGTCACAGGTCCGGTGGCCATGGATGAAGTGCTGGCTGTCCAGAGTCGGGACCCGGGGTGGACCGCTCGCCTGTGCATCGGCAGGGAACATCTCTGCGCTGCTGACCCGTCTCCGCTCGGGATGGTGTCCTGCTGGCCCCACTATGGACTGGACTCTTACTATTATGTTGGATCCACTATGGACTGGACTCTCACAATATTATGTCAGACCCACTCGACATCCATTGCTTTCGGTCTCCCCTAGAGGGGGGGGGTTACCCACATATGCGGTCCTCTCCAAGGTTTCTCATAGTCATTCACATCGACGTCCCACTGGGGTGAGTTTTTCCTTGCCCGTATGTGGGCTTTGTACCGAGGATGTCGTTGTGGCTTGTGCAGCCCTTTGAGACACTTGTGATTTAGGGCTATATAAATAAAGATTGATTGATGATTGATTGATTGAGAATGTCTAATTAGATATCAAATAAACTGTATGTCTTTAGTACAATGATGATAAAGTTTTGTGCATGTTTTTACTATACTCATATAAAACAAGTTAAGAAAATATTTATGTAACATATAAAGATAGTGTGTATTAGAGATGTCCGATAATATCGGACTGCCGATATTATCGGCCGATAAATGCTTTAAAATGTAATATCGGAAAATATCGGTATCGGTTTCAAAAAGTAAAATTTATGACTTTTTAAAACGCCGCTGTACGGAGTGGTACACCGACGTAGCGAGAAGTACAGAGCGCCAATAAACCTTAAATCAATCAATCAATCTTTATTTATATAGCCCTAAATCACAAGTGTCTCAAAGGGCTGCACAAGCCACAACGACATCCTCGGTACAAAGCCCACATAAGGGCAAGGAAAAACTCACCCCAGTGGGACGTCGATGTGAATGACTATGAGAAACCTTGGAGAGGACCGCATATGTGGGTAACCCCCCCCCCCCTCTAGGGGAGACCGAAAGCAATGGATGTCGAGTGGGTCTGACATAATATTGTGAGAGTCCAGTCCATAGTGGATCCAACATAATAGTAAGAGTCCAGTCCATAGTGGGGCCAGCAGGACACCATCCCGAGCGGAGACGGGTCAGCAGCGTAGAGATGTTCCCAGCCGATGCACAGGCGAGCGGTCCACCCCGGGTCCCGACTCTGGACAGCCAGCACTTCATCCATGGCCACCGGACCTGTGCCCCCCCCCCCCCCTCAAGGAAAAGGGGAGCAGAGGAGAAAAGAAAAGAAACGGCAGATCAACTGGTCTAACAGGGGGGCTATTTAAAGGCTAGAGTATACAAATGAGTTTTAAGATGGGACTTAAATGCTTCTACTGAGGTAGCATCTCTAATTGTTACCGGGAGGGCATTCCATAGTACTGGAGCCCGAATAGAAAACGCTCTATAGCCCGCAGACTTTTTTTGGGCTCTGGGAATCACTAATAAGCCGGAGTTCTTTGAACGCAGATTTCTTGCCGGGACATATGGTACAATGCAATCGACAAGATAGGACGGAGCTAGACCGTGTAGTATTTTATACGTAAGTAGTAAAACCTTAAAGTCACATCTTAAGTGCACAGGAAGCCAGTGCAGGTGAGCCAGTATAGGCGTAATATGATCAAACTTTCTTGTTCTTGTCAAAAGTCTAGCAGCCGCATTTTGTACCAACTGTAATTTTTTAATGCTAGACATAGGGAGACCCGAAAATAATACGTTACAGTAGTCGAGACGAGACGTAACGAACGCATGAATAATGATCTCAGCGTCGCTAGTGGATAAAATAGAACGAATTTTAGCGATATTACGGAGATGAAAGAAGGCCGTTTTAGTAACACTCTTAATGTGTGATTCAAAGGAGAGAGTTGGGTGGAAGATAATACCCAGATTCTTTACTGATTCGCCTTGTGTAATTGTTTGGCTGTCAAATGTTAAGGTGGTATTATTAAATAAATGTCGGTGTTTAGCAGGACCGATAATCAGCATTTCCGTTTTCTTGGCATTGAGTTGCAAGAAGTTAGCGGACATCCATTGTTTAATTTCATTAAGACACGCCTCCAGCTGACTACAATCCGGCGTGTTGGTCAGCTTTAGGGGCATGTAGAGTTGGGTGTCATCAGCATAACAATGAAAGCCAACACCGTATTTGCGTATGATGTCGCCTAGCGGCAGCATGTAAATACTAAAGAGTGCAGGGCCAAGAACCGAACCCTGAGGAAGTCCGCACGTTACCTTAACTTAACATAGTCCGAGGTCACATTATTATGAGAGATTGGGCCGGCACTGCCTTTGCGTGCCGGCCCAATCACACAATATTTACGGCTTTTCACACACACAAGTGAATGCCATGCATACTTTAACACTGTTACAAATATGCGCCACACTGTGAACCCACACCAAACAAGAATGACAAACACATTTCGGGAGAACATCTGCACCGTAACACAACATAAACACAACAGAACAAATACCCAGAACCCCTTGCAGCACTAACTCTTCTGGGATGCTACAATATACACCCCCGCTACCTCCTACCAATCCCCCCCCCCCCCGAATTCAACCCCGCCCACCTCAACCCCCTCATGCTCTCTCAGGGAGAGCATGTCCCAAATTCCAAGCTGCTGTTTTGAGGCATGTTAAACAAAATAATGCACTTTGTGACTTCAATAATAAATATGGCAGTGCCATGTTGGCATTTTTTTCCATAACTTGAGTTGATTTTTTTTGGAAAACCTTGTTACATTGTTTAATGCATCCAGCGGGGCATCACAACAAAATTAGGCATAATAATGTGCTGATTCCATGACTGTATATATCGGTATCGGTTGATATCGGAATTGGTAATTAAGAGTTGGACAATATCGGAATATCGGATATCGGCAAAAAAGCCATTATCGTACATATCTAGTGTGTATACATCCTACAAGCATGCCCGCCATTAGTGAGCATTGCTAATACCACAGTGAACCCTGTAACATCCACCCAAAACATCTGGTCTTACTGGCTTTGTCATGTCTGTGTGATCATGTTTTGTTTTAGTAATGTTCGGTTTAAATTTTGGACTTTTTGTGCACTTATGTTTTGTTTTGTCACCATAGCAACCATTAGTTTCACCTGTCACGTCACGCACCTGTTCCACGTTTGGACTCATTGTGCACTCTTGTCACCATAGCAACCATTAGTTTTCACCTGTCACGTCACGCACCTGTTTCACGTTTCGAGTCACGCACCTGCTTTCACTAATCATGTCCATAGTATTTAAGTTCATTCATTTTCTGTTGTTCAGTCTGACGACATCACCACATTTATGCTCCTGCACACTCTCCACACCCTGATGACCCTTGCTACTCTTTTTTTTCATGCCGGTTCCATGCCAAGTAAGTTTTTGTTTGTTAAGCCACAGTTAGTGTTTTGTTTAATTGTTCATAGTTTCTGCCAATGTGCAAGTTTTGTGTTTAAAGTCTAGTTTTATTCTCCGCCACTGCGCGCGCTTTTTGTTTATTCCTTTTTTGATAGTTTAAAATAAATAATGTCTTCACCTTCACGCCATGTCTGGTCCAAATGCTCATTTGCCCCACGGGAGAACAAACCAAGCCAAAGTCCAAGTCATGACAGGCTTGCATTCGCTTATAGCTAGAGATTGACATAACTTTAAAAGTAAGTGTGAAGGACAGTGCTGACAAGAAGCGGATGATTTTCATTGAATTGAAGTAAAAATCATCCAAAACATGATAGTGTTTACTGTAGTTGACTTGACAAAGCAGTACGGATGTAGCACTGCTAGTCTGCACTACAGTGAAGCAGGAGCAGTCTGACACATGTAAAATACATTCAAATAATATCTAAATGGCAGCCATCTATCTATGAAAATATAGAGAAGCTGCTAATGGTGTGTTTGAAAGATAAGCAACTCAAAGAAGGTCCCGCAGAAGTTCACTCTCCAAGGCAAATGCTGTACAGTATTGTTACATTACTTCATTATCCTACTGTAGTTGTTTGAAGTACATTCTATTGTATTATTTTTCATACAATATTGTTGATCTAAAAATGTGTCTTTTCTTTTTAAAAGGCATGTTACATGTTAAAATTGTGCTGTTTTGGGAGCCAAGCACCGATTGAATTGATTTAAATTCATTTCAATGGGCGACATTGATTTGAGCTATGTCACAGAACCCATTAAGCTCATAAATTGAGGTACTTCTATTTACACTTTGATTCCTAACAAATAGTGATTGTTGTTGAAAGACATAAATTGGTGTGTACGCTTGTAGCACAATTGCGCATATGCTATGTATAATGTGAATATGTTTACATAGTCATGCTGGAATAAAGTCTAATGCTGATGTATGCAACATCGCGTGGACATCGGGGGCGGTACCTCTGGATTGGCAGACCGGGGTGGTGGTTCCTCTCTTTAAGAAGGGGAACCGGAGGGTGTGTTCCAACTATCGTGGGATCACACTCCTCAGCCTTCCCGGTAAGGTCTATTCAGGTGTACTGGAGAGGAGGCTACGCCGGATAGTCGAACCTCGGATTCAGGAGGAACAGTGTGGTTTTCGTCCTGGTCGTGGAACTGTGGACCAGCTCTATACTCTCGGCAGGGTCCTTGAGGGTGCATGGGAGTTTGCCCAACCAGTCTACATGTGCTTTGTGGACTTGGAGAAGGCATTCGACCGTGTACCCCAGGAAGTCCTGTGGGGAGTGCTCAGAGAGTATGGGGTAACGGACTGTCTTATTGTGGCGGTTCGCTCCCTGTATAATCGGTGTCAGAGCTTGGTCCGCATTGCCGGCAGTAAGTCGGACACGTTTCCAGTGAGGGTTGGACTCCGCCAGGGCTGCCCTTTGTCACCGATTCTGTTCATAACCTTTATGGACAGAATTTCTAGGCGCAGTCAGGGCGTTGAGGGTATCTGGTTTGGTGGCTGCAGGATTAGGTCTCTGCTTTTTGCAGATGATGTGGTCCTGATGGCTTCATCTGGCCAAGATCTTCAGCTCTCACTGGATCGGTTCGCAGCCGAGTGTGAAGCGACTGGGATGAGAATCAGCACCTCCAAATCCGAGTCCATGGTTCTCGCCCGGAAAAGGGTGGAGTGCCATCTCCGGGTTGGGGAGGAGATCTTGCCCCAAGTGGAGGAGTTCAAGTACCTCGGAGTCTTGTTCACGAGTGAGGGAAGAGTGGATCGTGAGATCGACAGGCGGATCGGTGCGGCGTCTTCAGTAATGCGGACGCTGTATCGATCCGTTGTGGTGAAGAAGGAGCTGAGCCAGAAGGCAAAGCTCTCGATTTACCGGTCGATCTACGTTCCCATCCTCACCTATGGTCATGAGCTTTGGGTCATGACCGAAAGGACAAGATCACGGGTACAAGCGGCCGAAATGAGTTTCCTCCGCCGGGTGGCGGGGCTCTCCCTTAGAGATAGGGTGAGAAGCTCTGCCATCCGGGGGGAGCTCAAAGTAAAGCCGCTGCTCCTCCATATCGAGAGGAGCCAGATGAGGTGGTTCGGGCATCTGGTCAGGATGCCACCCGAACGCCTCCCTCGGGAGGTGTTTCGGGCACGTCCGACCGGTAGGAGGCCACGGGGAAGACCCAGGACACGTTGGGAAGACTATGTCTCCCGGCTGGCCTGGGAACGCCTCGGGATCCACCGGGAGGAGCTGGACGAAGTGGCTGGGGAGAGGGAAGTCTGGGCTTCCCTGCTTAGGCTGCTGCCCCCGCGACCCGACCTCGGATAAGCGGAAGAAGATGGATGGATGGCTGATGTATGCTGGTGTCCGTGTCTCCTCTGCTAAACAGTCATAAAGTAATAAGAAACCCCAATATATTACAATTACTATTTGGCTTTTAGCCCTAAAATTGCTTTGGAAAGTCTGGCATAGCAAAATTGCTGACAAGGCACCCAATATCACGGTTTCAATTATCTTGAATGAATACATTTTATTTTATTCATTTCAACTTATTCAAAGTTGGGTCTAAGCACAAAAAAGTGGCAAGTTAAATTAATTTAAAAGGAATACCTTTCGAATGAACAATGCAACATATGTAGTAGTTATTGAGAAAAAAGAAAACAAATCATAAATGTGCTCCACTTTAGAAGTGGTACAATATATCCCCATAATATTTATTTAAGTAAAAATAGGTCTGGGTTCATGCGGATTCTAAATGGAAGTTCATGGTTGACTTTTTGCTTTTGTCCTGGAATTAAAGGTAGGTGTGCCCCAATACAACTTTTTCACTTCAGAGACGATACCGATATCGGAGAATGAGTATTGGTCGATACAAATATTAATTTGATAAGATATCAGGACAAATCATAGTACATACTTTTGTTATTTTGTAGTGTGGAATGCTAATAAAAGGCTAGAGTAAGTAAAATTAGTCAAATAACAATGGTATGTATGAAAAACTCTAATCTTAGAACCAACTTTTGCTGTCTTTAACCTGAAGTTGAGTGGTAGTTTATTTTCTGGCAACACCTAATGGTCACAATAACTAATTAAGTTAAGCTTCTGAGTCGTGAAGCAGTATATTGAATGATCCAGACACGTTTGTAAGTGCATACTTTCTAGCAGGCTTCTGCCTAGAACTGCCTAGAACTGTCTGCCCCGCAGGTTTGAGGACCAGTCATAGACAATTTAGAGTGAAAAGCAAATTTAATTTTCACTCGTATACAAAACATTCTAACTTGGATTGTTTCCCTGGCTTCAAGACTCTCCCGAAGGACAGTGCAGCAAAGACACAACAAACTCCCTTCTTGTCTCTCATGGACACACACCTGTTGTTGTTGACTTTGGACTAGCGACTGCACAACATCAAGGCCGCGGAACAGAGACACACCGGAGTACCCAGAGGGAACCCACGCAGTCACGGGGAGAACATGCAAACTCCACACAGAAAGACCCCCAGCCCGGGGATCAAACTCAGGATCTTCCTATTGTGAGGCACACACACTAACCTGTTCCACCGTGCTGCCTCCTATTGGTACCTGCTTTTGTGTATTTGGGATCTGCATAAGCCCAGAAAATTTGAAATCAAACCATAACGGCATGGCGGAGATATTCATAAAACAAGCTTGCCTTCCTTCAAAATTCTTCCAAATGAGCCATTTAGAATTTTACCTTTTTCCTTTTGGTGATCAGTTGATATCTCCATATATGGTAGAGATTTACCCGAAAAGCTTTGCTTTGCATAGTCCAACGTTGTATTGAATAAGTTCCTTCTTTTCCTGTATCTTGTCGTGGGCCAGACTGTCCAGTACATGCAAATGCATCCTTTGCAGTTGCCATTTCGAAAACAAAGTAGCATATCGTTCAAACTTATATTTTTCAGTCGATTCGATATGGAAGCGCTAAAAACTAACACATGGCTGGCGGGCAAAATGCGCAGTTGAACTGGAGCCTCGTAAATAAGACCGCCCACAAAATGGCGCAGTCAGAAAGCGTCTTAAAGGGCTACTGCACTTTTTTGGGGGGGTGGTTTCCTATTGTTCAAAATCATTATGAGAGACAAGAAGACAAAAGGTTTTTGTTTTTTTTGCTTTCTAATATATAAAACTCAGCTCTTTCTAGGCGGCTAGCAATGCAGCTAATGGGAGCAATCAATTCTACCTCTAAATCCCTTTAAAAATGCATTCAAAAACCGTCAACAATACTTAATTTACGTTTTGTAACCCATATAATAACCAAACTGTAGCGACATTGTTATTGTAAAAGCTAACACTGAGGACCTCTAGTTACACATCGGCGTGCTTCGGTATTAGCTGTGAAAACGAACTATGGCAAGAGATAGGCTAGCTTCTACGACAACAGGAAAGGCGTTTCAGTTTGTAATGCACAACACTGCGATACAACACCAATTTGTACTGACTGAAAAACATGAACAATCATATTACAGTATCTGTAAGCATTAGCCCACATTTCATGTTTTGTTTGTACACAGCTAGCTAGACAGTGTATGTACTGTAGTCGTACTAACATGCATTACGTGCTGCGTGTATCATGATCGACAGGCCCGGCCCTAACCAATCTGGCGCCCTAGGCAAGATTTTAGGTGACGCCCCCCCACATCGGCAGTGAAGTGTATATACTCACAAGAAACCGAATAGCTTTGTCTTTGACCTTTTTTTTTTTACTTACAACTATACCTAATATATAAAGGGGTGGAAAGGTGACTATTACCTGCAGGGCAAACATTAGCTAACCAGAAGGCAATAAAAATGTAAACAAAAAACACCTGCTTAAAAGATCTAATACAAATGTCACTGAGGAATGTAAGGTGGGAGTACTGTAATTACCTAACGTTACATTATTATTTTCCATAACAATTTAGCCCCCTCCACAATATTAACCCGACGTTAAAACAGAACTAGCTGTTTATTGATTAGCAATTGCCGAATCATGTAACATTAGCTTAATGCTAAAAAGCCAGCTACTATCACATTCTGTAACAGACAAATAATGTCATGTAGGCTAACGTTACCTACCTGCTACCTCTGTATTTTCTCGTTTCTCCCCTCTTCTTTTCTCTTTTTTCTTCCCTGGGCACCTGACAGTTTTGGCCGTTTTGACATCTTGTGTTGATTTTTTGATGTGGTGACGTCCAAAAAGAGTCAGGATACGGGAAGGGAGGGAGCGCACCGTGCGGGGGGAAGGGGGGGGCGGGGGGGGGGGGGCGTAATGTTGTAACTAATAATATTTCTATTAAATAGGCTTTACTTTGCATTTTAATTAACGTGGGATTATTTTTTGTATTTAGAAATAATAGTACCAACTTTTTTTTTTCTTTTTTTTTCTCCAACATTTGTGGCACTGGCGTGGCGCCCCCTGATGAACGGCGCCCTTAGCATTTGCCTATACGGCCTATGCCACGGGCCGGCCCTGATGATCGATATTAAAGTGACTCACTCGATGGACAGTTGTTAGTCTGGTTCAGATGGCCGGGGACGTTTCCTGTTGGTTTTGGGTAAGCAATCCATTTATGTTGAAATAGCTTGTCTCCAAGTTCCATATTCATAGCGTCAACATCACTTTTACCTCACTCTTCAGACTTCCGTCTGCTTCAACGTCTTACTTACTCTTCCTCCGTGGTCGCTTCTATAAGCAGCAGTATATTTAGCTTCAAAAGAATAAGAATGTAAATCCTCTTTTGTCCAAAAATAGTCGACTTTGTTGTCTGTTACCAAGTCTGCTATGATTTGATTCCGGAAGTAGGAACACAAGTCGTTGCCAGACGTCAAGTGGCTCTTATGGAAACAGAAATTATCCCGCGGAATAAATCAGCTCCGGAAATGATTAAAACCATAAAAATACGGTAAATATTGAACATATTACATACAGGTAAAAGCCAGTAAATTAGAATATTTTGAAAAACTTGATTTATTTCAGTAATTGCATTCAAAAGGTGTAAGTTGTACATTATATTTATTCATTGCACACAGACTGATGCATTCAAATGTTTATTTCATTTAATTTTGATGATTTGAAGTGGCAACAAATGAAAATCCAAAATTCAAACCATCACCCAACCATGCAAATTTTGCATTTCCTTTGGAAATCGAGGTCCCAGAGTCTGGAGGAAGACAGGAGAGGCACAGGATCCACGTTGCCTGAAGTCTAGTGTAAAGTTTCCACCATCAGTGATGGTTTGGGGTGCCATGTCATCTGCTGGTGTCGGTCCACTCTGTTTCCTGAGATCCAGGGTCAACGCAGCCGTCTACCAGCAAGTTTTAGAGCACTTCATGCTTCCTGCTGCTGACCTGCTCTATGGAGATGGAGATTTCAAGTTCCAACAGGACTTGGCGCCTGCACACAGCGCAAAATCTACCCGTGCCTGGTTTACGGACCATGGTATTTCTGTTCTAAATTGGCCCGCCAACTCCCCTGACCTTAGCCCCATAGAAAATCTGTGGGGTATTGTGAAAAGGAAGATGCAGAATGCCAGACCCAAAAACGCAGAAGAGTTGAAGGCCACTATCAGAGCAACCTGGGCTCTCATAACACCTGAGCAGTGCCAGAAACTCATCGACTCCATGCCACGCCGCATTAACGCAGTAATTGAGGCAAAAGGAGCTCCAACCAAGTATTGAGTATTGTACATGCTCATATTTTTCATTTTCATACTTTTCAGTTGGCCAACATTTCTAAAAATCCCTTTTTTGTATTAGCCTTACACAATATTCTAATTTTGTGACACACGGAATTTTGGATTTTCATTTGTTGCCACTTCAAATCATCAAAATTAAATGAAATAAACATTTGAATGCATCAGTCTGTGTGCAATGAATAAATATAATGTACAACTTACACCTTTTGAATGCAATTACTGAAATAAATCAAGTTTTTCAAAATATTCTAATTTACTGGCTTTTACCTGTATTGTTATGAACGTGTCTGTTACTGCATTATATATGGACTTGCACTGTATATACAAAACATTGAAGGAGGGTTTTGAAGTTGTTTTAGAGGGCTTTGAAGGCTACAATGTTGAATCCCATTAGCCGCATCTTTCAAACATTTTTTGTAAAAAAAAGACATGTGTTCTTGTCTCTCATAATGATTGTGAATGATAGCCAAAAAAAAAAAAAGGGCGTTCCCCTTTAAAGACAAAATGTTTACCAAAGAATCACCATTGCAATTGTGCAATCTACTAATAAAAGTCTCAATCAATCAATCAGTGCATGTTATGTCGACCACAAGGAAGGGTTTTAAATGTAGAAAAACAATCATAATATGACCCTTTTAATAGGATATGAATTTAATTAATTTACTTGCTCTGATAAACAGATAATCATCACTCACCAGCGGAGTACCATCAGTCCATCGGAAGTCATTTTCCACTGTTTTGTCATTTAGCCCGATCCATTGGTAGCCCTGTGCATTTGCTGATGGAGGGGGGGGAAAGCAGTCGCTCAGTCTGATCTTGCTTTAACACAATACTTTTACAGACCAAAGTAGGCACTTACAGTTGACAAAGTGTTGCTCCTCTGGTGTTATGATGCTGACCAGATGGGCATTCAGGTCTCGGCAGTGTTGCTCCGCATCCGACCATGTCTTCCTACCAGTGAAGTGCAAGTAGCAATTACCCTGAAACTTAATCCAACCTTCACCACACAGCTGCTCATCTGCAGCCGAAAAAACCATGAAGAGATAATATGACATTGGTTAAGTAACTCAATCAAAAATACAAAACACATCCTAAGTAGCTGCATTTCCATTGCAGTTTTTCGCAAAATAAAAGCGGTAGTTCTAACATTTCGACAAAGTACATTTGCGACTTGTAGGTGTTTCTATTAAAGAGTGTTTAGCGTCATAAGCCGTAAGTCTCGTATAATGCTGTGCCGCGAGACTCCACTTTTAGGAAGATGGACGCTTTGCGATTCCATGGTTTTGGAGCTGTGATTACAATTGCAGCCACTGCTGTTGCCGTGATTGTCAATAGAAGACAAAGGCAGCGGGTGGTCGATTTACAGGGAATGTCCTTCCATATGGCAGCGGCCACCAATTGGGGTTTTTGGTTGTGAACAAGGAACGGATTGTGGATTCAAGTGCCCCCTTGACATTGTTCGGGAATGTGGATCCTTCCGAGCCTGCGGGTCAGCCTCTATTGCCGCAAAAGACCTGCGAGATAGCCCAGTGCCGCCTCTCTTCCCCCAGTTGACCGATCGGAAGCAAGATCAAGATAACCCATTTTCCCTAGTTGTCCTGCATCAGAGCCACCCTGCTTTGGGGATTAGGTATTCTGTAAATGCGAAAAAAGTGTTTGCATCATGCTTTTGCGACACCATTTAATATGGAAACATCTGAAAAACCACCTCATGAAAGCATTCAAATATTTTAGCGATATTTGAGAGTTTTTTTTTTAAATATGGGTGTTTCCATTACCAGTTTCTTATTGCGATATTTAGGTTTTGCGCATTTTTAGGGTTAATGGAAACGCAGCTACTGACAGTAATTCTGGTTTGGGACTGAAATTCGGATTGAAATGCCTTTCATTAGAATCTTTACAGACAAGGTAAGATTACAACTTTAAACACGTTTATTTTCAGAGCGTTGATCGCAACTGGACGATTTTGGTTGTCTTAGAATATATTTCACCTCTCATCCAACTTCCAAACAGGCTTTATTAGTTCATGCTCATAGACTAGACAGGGCAGCTCTAGTCTGAGGGGATGGTAGTGGATATGTATCCTGAAGGCCAACTCAAGCTTAGAAGATAAATGCAATTAATTGAATGCAGTGAATGAGATAATTTACAGACTTAAAGCAAATGACAATTTTTACAAGTGCTACTTATAATAATTGCAAGGCTGCTATTTCATCAGGAGGACATACGAGCAATATGCTGAAACATTTGAACACACAGCATGCAGTAACTGTAGATGAATGTCACGTTTTTGAACCGCTCCGATGTCATCCCAGCAGTAAATACAACAGGTACGAACAAACAATGGTTTTAATATTAGCGCTATTATTTGTTCAATTTAAATGAATGCCTTTACATTTAGATGAGAATTGTGGGAGACAGATTCTGACTGGTTCCGAGGCTGACAGTATTGGTTCCAGTTCCCGTCTAGACGAATGTCACAGAGCAGCGACTAAGTTTGTGATCACAGGCTTGCATTCATTTGCCACAGTAGACATTCCTTCGCTAGGTCAATGTTCAATTGTAGTCAGGGAAAAGTTGCTCATTTTCCTTCCAGATTTTCACTCATTTCCATTATACAGGTCAAACTAAAAGAGAAATTGAATATCGTCTAAAAGGCCATTCATGTCAGCAATTCAACTTCAAATGGGAAACTAAAATCTGATATTAGTTATTTTCATGCAAAGTGAGATATGTTAAGCCTTTATTTATTAAACTTTTGATGATCATAGCTTACAGTTTTTAAAACCCCTCATTTTCTGACATTTTAAAAATTCAAGGTTTTTAAAGGCTGTAAAACATAACCATCAAAATAAAGGCTTGGCATATCTTACTTTGCATGTAATGAGTTCATATAAATGTTATATTGTTGTGTAATTTCCACATATGATTTATTTTGTTAAATTATACAGAACAATATTTATTTCTTATATTTATTTTCAAAAAAGTATTCTTTTATTTCTATTTCATGTATGCGCCTCTTAAGACTTCACTGTTGGCTTTGTAAGGTCATGTTAGCTCTAAACTAAACAATCTTTTTGTTCTCTTTTTTTTCAAATAAGAATTAATAAGAGACCGATAAAGAATCAAATCGTTAAAAAGAATCAAAAGTGGTATCGGAACCGGAAACATCTTATCAATTCCCATCCAAACTGACAAGTACATATTCAAAATGCTAGCATCCTCATCAGACGTCCATGAAGCTTCAGTCAGCCTCTCCGACTACGGGCTTGAGGGAGTGTACACCCTAAACTAGTCAGCAGTCAGGGCATCAAAAGACTTTTAAAATACATTCAAACTCACATCCACACCGTTGAGCAATTTAGAGTCTCCATTTTTTTAACTATGGAAGGAAGCTATAGAGTACAGAAGAAACAACTATTTCAGCTCTCCACATAAACAAGCCAAATGTCTTCTCGTCAAAAGTTTGATGGTTAGACAAGATCAAGCTATTGGTCAAAGGACATGAAGTATGCTTGGAGCAGTCAACGTGACGCTTTCAAAACTAATAACGACCTGTCCTCAACCATTTTGAATATTAATGAACTATCTTTAAAATCCTGGTATTTGCCAGAAAGTCTGTCAAGAAAAGTGGTCAAATAGTACAAAAAGTACCTGGTCAAGGAGAAACTTGCATTTAGCCAAATGTTAGTGAGGTTGTAAATACAGTATATATTTCAACATGTATGTATAATTTGACCATGTGTACAGTATAGAAAATGTCAATTTTTGTCATAATTAATCATCTTCATTGTGTAACCATTCCACACTGAAAGTCCAAAGACTGATAGGGCATTACATTATCAATAGTAGCCTCTCTTCTGGAATAGTTCCAGTAGAGTTTAAACATGCAGTGGTACGACCTCTACTTAAAAAACCCAGCCTCGACCCCTCTCTCCTCTCTAACTTCAGACCTATC
The DNA here is from genome assembly GCF_033978685.3 of Nerophis lumbriciformis. Taxonomy (NCBI): domain Eukaryota; kingdom Metazoa; phylum Chordata; class Actinopteri; order Syngnathiformes; family Syngnathidae; genus Nerophis; species Nerophis lumbriciformis. Next base: position 34,181,945 of record NC_084562.2, read on the forward strand.
TCTAATCTTCCATACATTTCCAAAATATTAGAGAAGGTTGTCTACAGTCAGTTGTTGCCCTTCTTAGAGGATAATGGTATCACTGAGCTGTTCCAGTCCGGTTTTAAAGCCCTCCACAGCACAGAGTCAGCGCTTCTAAAAGTTTTTAACGATATCCTCCTGTCCACTGATTCTGGTAAATATGTTGTCCTGGTGCTTTTAGATCTGTCTGCTGCGTTCGACACCGTCGACCACGCCACCTTAATCACTCGTCTTGAGAACTGTGTGGGCATTAAGGGCGCCGCCCTCAACTGGTTCCGGTCGTACCTAACCGACAGGAGTTTTTGTGTAAAAGTAGACAGTTTTATGTCGTCTACAGCTCCTTTACCACATGGGGTCCCCCAGGGCTCAATCCTTGCCCCAATTTTATTTGCGCTTTACCTTCTCCCCCTTGGTTCTATTTTTAGGAAGTACAGTATTGCATTTCATTTTTATGCCGATGATTGCCAGATTTATTTTCCCATGGCACAAAATAACACGGTTCAACGTCTTATTGACTGCCTGCACGACATCAAAGTCTGGCTTTCAGCTAACTTCCTGAGCCTAAATGAAGATAAAACAGAAGTTATGTTGTTCGGTCCAAGTCGCTCTCCCTCCCCCAACGTTGACCTCGGCACTCTGACCTCGTATCTCAGCGACTCTGTCACAAACCTGGGGGTAAAGTTTGACTCAGATTTTAAATTCGAAAAACAAATCAGCAGCGTCGTTCAAAAAAGTTTTTATCAATTACGCCAAATAGCGAAAGTGAAACCGCTTCTATCAAGACATGATCTTGAGAAATTAATCCACGCTTTTATCTCGACTCGTCTTGATTATTGTAATGCCCTGTATGTTGGCATTAGCCAGGCCTCCCTCGCCCGCCTGCAGCTCGTGCAGAACTCTGCTGCTCGTCTGCTAACACAGACCCGCAGACGTGAGCACATCACCCCTATTTTAGCGTCCCTTCACTGGCTCCCTGTGCGTTACCGAATACATTTTAAACTCCTTTTATTTGTTTTTAAATGTCTAAACAACCTCGCGCCAACCTATCTCTCCGACCTCCTTCAGCCTTACTGCCCCACCCGATCCTTAAGATCAGCCGATCAGCTGCTGTTGACGGTCCCTGACACAAGGCTGAAGCTTAGAGGTGACAGAGCTTTCGCCGTTGCTGCTCCCAAGCTCTGGAACGACCTACCCCTGAGTGTTAGACAAGCCTCCTCTCTTCCTGTTTTTAAATCTCTCTTAAAAACATACTTTTATTCCATGGCTTTTAACACTGAGTGATATCCATCCTGCAATGGCGCCCCATAATACACCTGTTGTGATCCTGTTTTTATGTTTTTATGTTTTTATTAATTCTATTTTAATTATTTATTTTTTATCGTGTTCTGTTTGTGTTGTGTTGTGTTTGCTCGGTACTCGTTTTATCTTTTAACCTGCTCATTGTACAGCACTTTGGCTACCCCTGTGGTAAATTTTAAATGTGCTCTATAAATAAAGTTGATTTGATTTGAAATAGTACAAAAAGTACCTGGTCAAGGAGAAACTTGCATTTAGCCAAATGTTAGTGAGGTTGTAAATACAGTATATATTTCAACATGTATGTATAATTTGACCATGTGTACAGTATAGAAAATGTCAATTTTTGTCATAATTAATCATCTTCATCGTGTAACCATTCCACACTGAAAGTCCAAAGACTGATAGGGCATTCAAGGCAATGCTAAATGTATGTTATTGCAATCATTGTTGGTCTCACTATATCTGACAAGCCCGTAGCGAATTAACCCCTGAGTTATATATATATATATATATATATATATATATATATGCATTCACAACAAAAATATAGCATAAGTTATATGCTCAATGGAAATAGGTTTCCAAGCTAATAACTGCTTAAATTGTTCAGCAGTGAAATGTTGGGCAGCAGATACAGGACCAAGTAAACAGGTGATTTGTTAAGCTGCAAAATAAAATCTATTTCATGGATAAGCACTTCAGCATCAACAACTTGCACAGAACAGTATTGAATGAAAGTCCATTATTTTATGTCTGTTTATCTACAGTTCACTCAATTCGCTTCAGTTGTTTTTGAGAGGCTGGTGTTAGTGTCTACTAGCCAAAGCTGAACTCATACCAATTTCACAGTGCCCCCCTCCGTAGCTCGGCAGGCATAAGCATTTGTAAGAGTCAGCACTCTCCACACAGGTGGCTCCATTGGCACAAGGATTGGAGTGGCAGACATCTAACTCTGCAAAACAGGGTACGAGCAACACTACTGCTTTTAGTATAGCATGGTTAGTAACGGTGAAATGGTTAGTCTGTATGACAAGTGGGTTGATGATTATTGGCGGGACCCATAGCGTTAGTACATTTCTGATCCATATTAGACCAGAACATTAGGACCACTCCTAATATTTGATCTATTTGAATTTACCAAATATAAAAGATGTACAAATATTCAAGAGTGTGTTAAAATGTCAGGTTTGTTTAATTGCCATTAAAGCATATATGCTGCCCGATTCTTAGCATGCACACAGCAAAGCAAAGCTGAAAGACAAGTGCATCGGGGTTCTGAATGGGAATTGTTGAAATAAACACACAGGATAATATCATAAACCCAATGTCAAACACAGACAAACAGGACACAGTGAAGACGAAAGAAACACAATGCACAACATTAAAAAGAAGAACATGTTGTCTTACCTTGGCAAACAGCAAACCCATTTTCAGCTGTGCACAAGGAAACACCACAGGGGTTTGGTTTACACGGATTTGGGTCACCTGAAAAAGTTAGTGACTGTGAAAATTACTTACGTTTTTCACTTATGTAATTACATTTACAGTACTACCTTCAAGCATTAGTTTTCTCAATTTTGTTTGGTCCTGAATTGTGTAATATCAACATTTCATGTTTTTTTTTTTATAGCTGTTAAGCATGCAGTAGTGCCATGCATCGATACCAAGGGTATCGGATTGCTACAAGCCTGATGAGGTCAAAATATTTTAGTGCTCAAACTGTATTTTTATTTATCGAGGTAAAGAGACATACATCAATCTATTTCTGTCAACTCTGACCTGTGGTCCGTAACTTAAAGACGTACGTGTGCAATTAACATTAACAACAATAGCAATTGCTATTGTTACCCCGCATTAGTCCAACTCCCAAGGTAAATGCCGTATCTTATTACATTATTTAATAAAACTACTGTAGTTGTTTTGTACTGTTTTTAAACACCACTAGTTTGTTTTCCTTTTTTAAAAAGCATGCTACATGTTAAAATTGTGGTGTTTAGGGCGCGGACAGGCGGGGGAAATCACAGATTAAATAGATTTAAATAAATTTCAATGGGCAACATTGATTTGAGATACGAGTGTTTTGAGTTACTAGAGCTCAGTCATAGAACCACTTGAGCTTGTAAGTTGAGGTACTATTGCTAACTTGTGAATGCTAGCCCCCCCACCCCCCGTTTTACTTGTATCTTTTTGAACAAAAGACTGCTTACCATGACCACCCCCAAACTGTGAACCATTACTGTAGACACTTTTCCCCTTTGATCACTAAAGACACTTTAACTGCTGCTGTGACCAAATGTCACCTCCATATTTATACTGTTGACTGTCAATCAGAATGTGCAATAATGTTATGTTACTTACTGTGCCTTGTATATACATTTGTATTTTTATTTTTATTTTAGCTAAGTACCGTGTGACTCGTTGAAGGGTGGACTAGCAAAGTAAGATTTTCATTGTACGGCAAACTGTCTGTTTAACTGTGCAAATGACAATAAACAATCTTGAATCTATTGTATATTCTTATGTATATTTGCATAATGTTTAGTTTGTTTCTTATCGTTCACAAATAATAAACATTATATTTGTTTACCTAAAATCTTTGTCCTGTGTTTCATTCTGATTATAATAATGTTCACACTGTAGGAACATTTTGAATCATTCAAAAGTATTTATTTCAATATCGGTATCTACAACGCTGACCCTATATTTACTTGGTATAGGACTGATCCCAACATTTCCAGAATCACTTGCTTCTAATACATCCTGTCACAGTTTGTAAACATTTGCCTACTATGTTATCAGTACAGCTGTATTTCCACTGCATTTTGACATTGCTTTTTGTAAAGCTTACTGTAACCAACCAGTCCCAGCAGTTGCGATGAGCAATTATCACTGATTCTCTATGACAAAGGATTGGAATTTTGGTAGGAAGTATTTGATGTTGTTAAAAGAGTATGTTACTTTACTAAATATAACTGATCATAAAAACATATATGTCAACAAACATGTCAAACTGTAATTTAATAACATACCTACTATGTTCTCTGCATCTTCCTGACCCTTAACAGGTGTTACTACAGTGGGGGGATCAGACGGTAAGGCCAGATCAATTTTAGAAGGTAGAGCCCGATAGTGCGTGGGTGTGACAGTCTTGATTAATCCATACTCTGTGGACGGTGTTGTTGGCACCTGTGATGACTCTTCAGTACCTGAAAAGGTGGTATCTCCACTCTTAGTGAGTAAGCAACTGCCACTGCTGTGGATCTCTGTCCCACTGTACTCTACTGCCCCTTGTTTACTCTCTGGAGACATCAAAACATTTCTAGATACCCCTGTTATAACATCTTCATTTAAAAATGTAACCCTGCCTCCTTCCCCAGACACTCTAGACCCAGAAATGAGATCTAAGCCGCTAACTCCTGACATATGCCTTATACTGCCCTCTCCAGAGTTGTAGAGTAAAAACCCAGAAGCCTCCTGATTCCCAGATGGTGACTGAGTTAGGTCAATGGGCTCTGACCCATTAAAAGTCACATCCAAGAAGACTCTGGAACCACTTTCAGCAGCTGGACTTAGATCATTACTAAGCATTCTAGAACTGTCCTCGGAACCACTGACCACCAGCAGTCCCCCTCCCAATTCATGCTCTTTTTGAGTAATAGGGGTAGATGCATCAATCGATTTGTTATCTAGGAACAAGATCTGAGCAACTTCGGCTTCATGAACACCTCCTGCACTAGCACTTCCTGAAGACGAAAATCCAGAGAAACCACTGAAATCAGATGAGTCAAGACTGCTAATAAGACCAGATTCCATTCCAGAGGACTGGCCATTCTCCCCTGAAAATTCCATTGCTGAACCACTCTCTGCAGAACTGAAACCATGTCCACTCCCAGTTCCAGATAGGTCACCGCCACCACTCAGCGCGCCTGAAACTATTTCAAAGGAAGGTAACATAAAAATTTCTGTGCCTGCCTCTTCTGGTTTTTGAAAATCTTCTGAAACTGAGTTTTCTCCGGGTAGAATTGTGTCACTGTTGGAAACAGAGACATCAGACATGGATTGTTCTCCACTGATCCCTGATCCAGAAAAAACAGCATCATTAACATCTAGTGTGCCATAGGGAAGGACAGCACTTGCACTATCTCCAAAGCCAAACTGGTCTCTAGTGCTAGACAAGTCTCCGGAGATAAACTGGTCCCCAGAGCCAGACAGGCTTCCAGAGCCAGACAGTTCTTTAGAGACAACCTGGTCACCAGAACCTGACAGGTCCCCAGAGATCCCCCAGTCTCCTGAAGCCAGTTGGTTTCCAGGACCTGCCAGGCTTCCAGAGCCAGACCGGTCTTTGGAGGGAATCTTTTCTCCAGAACCCAATCTAGACAGCTCTCCAGAGGTTACTTGATTTCCAGAACCAGACAGGTTTCCAGAGCTAGACAGTTCTTTGGAGATAATCTGCTCTCCGGAACCCAATTCAGACAGCTTTCCTGAGGTCGGTTGGTCTTCAGAACTAGACAGACTTCTAGAGCCAGAAAGTTCTTTGGAGATAATCTGCTCTCCAGAACCCAATCCAGACAGCTCTCCAGAGGTCAGTTGTTCTCCAGAACCAGACACGCTTCCAGGCCCATTCAGTTCTTTGGAGATAATGTGGTCTCTAGAACCCGATCCAGACAGCTGTCCTGAGGTCAAATGGGCTCCAGATCCTGAGAGGTCTTCAGAGATATCATTGTTTCTGTATCCAAACCCAGAGCCAGAGAAGTCTCCAGAAGTATTCTCAACCAAAGAGTTTGCTGAACCTGAACCAGAGCTTGAAGATTCCACAAGGATAGGTGGGATAACTGAAATAACAGATAGAGACATAAAAAGGGGTGAAATGAGAGGATAAAAGATGAGTGGAATATTTGAACAAGCACATAGTTCAGGGGTGCCCACACTTTTTCAGCAGGTGAGCTACTTTTCAAACGACCAAGTCGTGGTGATCTACCTCATCCTCATAAATATATGTGTGTGAAAGTGTGAATGTGTGTATGTGTGTGTGTGCGTGTGTGTGTGCATGTATATTGAATACAAATATAAACGCAACACTTTTGTTTTTGGTCCCATTTTTCATGAGTTGAACTCAAAGATCTAAAACTTTTACTATATACACAAAAGAGAAGACCTATTTCTCTCAAATACTGTTCACAAACCTGTCTAAATCTGTGATAATGAGCACTTCTTCTTTGCCAAGATATTCCATCCCACCTCACAGGTGTGGCATATCAAGATGATGATTAAGCAGCATGATTATTGCACAGGTGTGCCTTAGGCTGCCCACAATAAAAGCCCTGAAATGTGCAGTTTTGCTTTTTTGAGGGTCGGGAGAGGGTGGGGGGTCAGAAAAGCAGTCAGTATCTGGTGAGACACATCACCTTTGCATAGAGTTGATCTGGTTGTTGATTGTGGCCTGTGGAATGTTGGTCCACTTCTCTTTCAGCCATTGGGCTGTGCAAAGTGGCTGGATATTGGCAAGAACTGGAACACGCTGTCATGTAGACCGATCAACAACATCCCAAACATGCTCAATGGGTGACATGTCCGGTGAGTATGCTGGCCATGCAAGAACTGGAATGTTTTCAGCTTTTAGGAATTGTGTACAGATCCTTGCAACATGGGGCCGTGCATTGTCATGCTACGACATGAAAATCGGGATTCATCCGTGAAGATAACATAGATAGTAAGCATTTGCCAACTGCAGTCAGGTCGAGACCCCGATGAGGATGACGAGCATGTAGATGAGTTTCCCTGAGACAGTTTCTCACAGTTTGAGCAGAAATTCTTTGGTTTTACAAACCAATTGTTGCAGCAGCTGTCCGGGGGGCTGGTCTCAGACAATCATGGAGGTGCACCTGCTGCATGTGGAGGTCCTGGGCTGGTGTGATTACACATTGTCTGCGGTATTGAGTTCGGTTGGATGTACTGCCAAATTCTCAGAAACGCCTATGGAGATGGCTTGTGGTAAAGAAATGAATATTCAATTTACAGCTCTGGTGGACATTCCTGCAGTCAGCATGCCAACTGCACGCTCCCTCAAAACTTGCAACATCTGTGGCATTGTGCTGTATGATAAAATTGCACATTTCAGAGTGGCCTCTTATCGTGGACAGCCCAAGGCATACCTGTGCAATAATCATGCTGTTTAATCAGCATCTTGATATGCCACACCTGTGAGGTGGGGTGGATTACCTTGGCAAATAAGAAACGCTCACTTGCACAAATTTCAACAGATTTGTGTACAATATTTGAGAGGAATAGGTCTTTTGTGTATATAGTAAAAGTTTTAGATCTTTGAGTTCAACCCAAATATATATATACAGTATATATATATATCAGAGGTGTGGACTCGAGTCACATGACTTGGACTCGAGTACAACAGCCAATCAAATTAGATCTACTTTGTTTTCATCACACAGCATTCATCCAATCAAATTGCAGGACAACCAACGAAGAAGACATGTCCAAACCACACGCCAGTGAACAAAAAATGATACCTAAAATAATTTTGTTTGGGTATAAAAATTACGAGGTGGTCAACACAAAACGGTTTGCAGTATGCAACACATGCGGTTCGAAAATGACTGATGGAGAGGCAACAACTTCCAACTTCGTCCGGCATTTGAAGTTGCACAAAGAACGGTAAGTTTTGAATGTAAGATAACGTTTATTGGCTAAGTAACGTGACTTTTATTTGCTGTGTAGTTAAATCAGTGAGGCTGTAAACTCACTGCTAACGTTATAACGTTATTGCAAACACGGGAATCTGTTGCAGTTCACTACCTATTCATACTTTTTGTTCAGTGATTTTTTTTAAGCAGGGTTACGTTAGTCAATATATCACACGTAACGTTAGACGGCGGTCAGCAGCACCGCGTATTTTAGCCACCTAAAAAAAGACAAAAATAGTAAAATAAAGGTCAGTTCAAATGTATACTATATTATGAATATGTGTACCGTTTTAGCTAGCTTTCTGACATACTGTTGGTTGTTTACCTCAGTGGTCCCCAACCACCGGGCCGCGGCCCGGTACTGGTCCGTGGATCGATTGGTATCGGGCCGCACAAGAAATAATTTTTTTTTCTTTTCTTTTTTTAATTAAATCAACATAAAAAACACAAGATACACTTACAAGTAGTGCACCAACCCAAAACAACTCTCTCCCCCCTTTTGTTCTGGGCATTGAACATGAAGACTCTTCCTTCACTGTTCCGAGTGGCCATGAGAGTCTTGGCAGTGCCTGCCTCCAGTGCTCCAGTGGAGCGAGTTTTCAGCCATGGTGGCATCATACTACGCCCCCATCGTGCACAAATGACTGACAGACTCTTGGCTAATTTGGTCTTTTGCAAATGCAATGCAGCATAGGGCCCTGACATATAAAAAGTACAACTTTTTTGTTATGTTCACGTATATGTCATGTTTTTTCAATGTTAACACTTTTGTACAAATATGTACATTTGCACTTTATTTTTCAACGTGTTTGTTCTGTAAAGGAATGAGTTAATGTTTAAAATGACTGGTTAATAGTGCTATTATAAAGTGCAATGTCAGCACAATTTTCTTTCCTGCAATTTAAAATGCACTTGTTTTAATAAATAAATACAGCGTTTGAAAAGCATACACAATCTGTGTTAATATATTAGTCTGTGGTTAAAAGGACTTGAAAGGACTCGAAACTCAAAATGCAGGACTTAGGACTTGACTTGAGACTTTCCAGTCTTGACTTTGGACTTGACTCGGGGCTTGCCTGTCTTGACTCGGGACTAGACTTGAGACTTACTTGTGACTTGCAAAACAATGACTTGGTCCCACCTCTGATATATATATTAGGGTTGTACGGTGTCCCTTTACTAATAAAGTACCGCGATACTAATGAGTTGTCTGTTTTTTTAAACGGGCATGACGGCATGCCGTCAACATGTCGTGACATTGCTGGTTTACGAGCAGCGCACAATCACGGAGTACATACAAGCAGAAACAGTGTGTAGACAGAAAAGGGAGAATGGATGCATTTTGGCTTAAAAACTAACCATAAAAGTGAAGCTATAACACTGAAACGCCCTAAGCAAGTGGTGCTTTAAGACATGGCTAGCTAGCTAGCAGCTAACATCCATCTGCAGTCGGCAGTGTTTTAGCTACTTCTAAATCACTAATCCTCGCCTCCATGGCGCCAAATAAAGTATGTTTCTTACAAATATCATCCCTGCAGGACGAGGTATAGCTAAACATGCTTCACTACACACCGTAGGAGAATACAATAGCTCACCGGCATCACCGCTAACAACCTGGCGCTCCTGAATGTAAACAAATGGGTGGATCTACACTTGACATCCACTGTAATGAAAGCACGTACAAGAGCGTATCTAGTCGATACTACAATTATAACATCAATATATTTTATAATCACAACATCTTTTTTCTTTAAAAAAAAAAGTCATATTATATGTTTATAAACTCAGGAAATACGTCCCTGGACACATGAAGACTTAAATTATGACCAATGTATGATCCTGTCACTACTTGGTATAGAATCGGTACCCAAATTTGTGGTATCATCCAAAACTAATGTAAAGCATCCAAATAACAGAAGATTAAGTGATTATTACATTTTAACGTAAGTGTAGATGGAAAATGTTGAAACAGACAAAAACCAGATATTAACAGTAAATGAACAATTGGATTAACAATCCATTTTTACAGCTTGTCCTTCATAATTTTGACAAAATAATAGAATGGAAAATGACACAATATGTTACTGCATATGTCAGCAGACTAATTAGGGGCCTTTGTTTGTTGTTTACTTACTAATAAAAGACAAGTTGTCTTGTATGTTCACAATGTTATCCAAGGTCAAAAATTGTTCTTAGATTGCAATAAGAAACATATGTTTAATGTACCGTAAGATTTTTTTGTTAAAATAAAGCCAATAATGCAATTGTTTGTGGTCCCCTTTATTTAGAAAAGTATCAAAATACATTTGAGTACCAGTACCGGTACCAGAATATTGGTATCGGGACAACCCTAATAATTTATAAAACAAACAGTTTTTTGTTAACATGTTAAAGGAGTTTAATAAAAATACAAGCATGTTTAACACATATATTCTTGTCTTCACGAAAGAAAGGAACCTAAGTTGGTGTATTACCTGATTCTGATGATTTGCATTGATTGGAATCAGACAGGATTCACAGTATCAATCAATCAATCAATGTTTATTTATATAGCCCTAAATCACAAGTGTCTCAAAGGGCTGCACAAGCCACAACGACATCCTCGGTATAGCCCACATAAGGGCAAGGAAAAACTCACCCCAGTGGGACGTCGATGTGAATGACTATGAGAAACCTTGGAGAGGACCGCATATGTGGGTAACCCCCCCCCCTCTAGGGAGACCGAATGCAATGGATGTCGAGTGGGTCTAACATAATATTGTGAGAGTCCAGTCCATAGTGGATCCAGCATAACAGTAAGAGTCCAGTCCATAGTGGGGTCAGCAGGAAACCATCCCGAGCGGAGACGGGTCAGCAGCGTAGAGATGTTCCCAGCCGATGCACAGGCGAGCGGTCCACCCCGGGTCCCGACTCTGGACAGCCAGCACTTCATCCATGGCCACCGGACCTGTGCCCCCCCCCCCCTCAAGGAAAAGGGGAGCAGAGGAGAAAAGAAAAGAAACGGCAGATCAACTGGTCCAACAGGGGGGCTATTTAAAGGCTAGAGTATACAAATGAGTTTTAAGATGGGACTTAAATGCTTCTACTGAGGTAGCATCTCTAATTGTTACCGGGAGGGCATTCCATAGTACTGGAGCCCGAATAGAAAACGCTCTATAGCCCGCAGACTTTTTTTGGGCTCTGGGAATCACTAATAAGCCGGAGTTCTTTGAACGCAGATTTCTTGCCGGGACATATGGTACAATACAATCGACAAGATAGGACGGAGCTAGACCGTGTAGTATTTTATACGTAAGTAGTAAAACCTTAAAGTCACTTCTTAAGTGCACAGGAAGCCAGTGCAGGTGAGCCAGTATAGGATAAGTTCCACAACTTTGAATTTGCATTGTGGAGGAGAAAAAAAATGTCCTCCTTTCTGTCTAATACCACATGAAAGTGGTTGTTTATTTAGCATTTTATTTGTCCAGCTTTAATTAAAAAAATTTTTACACTATACAAGAAATACATTGGAGGCAAACTTAGTAGCTTGCTAGCTTGTGTGCACTAGCTTTCTGAGACTCTTATTTTGTTAGCGCAGGCAGGAGCAGCACTTTTATTGTGAAGAGCAGGAACTGTGCAGTCGGTCTTTAGACTTTTGAAAGCAGGTATGGCGGAGGAGTCTGTTGAAATAAAAAGTGTTTCTCGTTTTCCGTGACGTCATAGTGAAGATTGATTATTGCTCATTTTTAGGTCTATTTTTTTCAATGCCTGACTGGCGATCTGACTGACACACCCTCCGCGATCAACCTAATGGGCACCCCTGACATAGTTCATGATTGAAATAGTACCTACCACGTCTTACAAAATCTGTGATGGACGTTAAGTTGAGAATGGCCTCCTGGATGTCTGTGATGTTCAGTCCAGTTTCATTTGCAATTAGTTGAATGTCTACTGTAGAAATCCAACAACAAAACCAAACTTACTAAAGCATTCCGACTGAAATGAACACAAATGCAACTTTTTGGTCGTATTTACCTTTGAAACAATATGCATCGAATCTGTCGTTAATATCATGGTAGCCTGTCCTGTTGGGATGGGCATGGACAGTGTGAACTCCTGACTTGCCTGCCCCACACTCAGGAGACGGGTTATTGACGGCATAACGGACACTTCGATCACTGAGCCAGCCTGCATCGCACTTGTCAAAACCCTGCTTCCAGGCTGCATATAGCTCTCCTGTTGAGGCCAGGCTAGCATTGTGCTCAAGACACTGAGTTGCAGCCTCATCATAAGTAAAACCATCAGCAGACTCTAAATGGAAAACCTGACCTAAAGAAAAGATGAAGAGAAAAGCAAAATATATATTTTTTAAAACTCTCAGAGTTATATTTGCCTCACTCTTACTTAGAAGCAGCAATTCTGTCACACCTGGGTAAAGTCTTGTCTGGTTTTCGTCTGGTTTCAGGTTGTCTTGTCACTTCCTGTTTTATTTTGAAATACTATCTCTTCCTCTCGTTTCAGATCACTTGCTTTTCGTCCTGTATCACTGGTCTGATGTCTTTCCTGATTGCCTGATTGTGCCCACCTGTGTCACCCTCCCTCATGTGTTAAATGTCTCGTCCTCCTTCTGTCCTGTGCCAGAGTGTTTCCTACCTTCTTGTGCGTACCGCGTGTGTGTGTGTGTGTGTGTGTGTGTGTGTGTGTGTGTGTGTTCTTGTATTTCTATCCTTCTTGAGACATCAACAAGGTAAAGTACCTTCCATATGAGGACCGGTGAACAATTTAGCACCGAAATCATGGTCCCAGTACGAAAAACCATCGCATCTAATAGAGAGCCAAATACTAGAGTCCGTGAACATTGCTCCAAAGTCAGGATTTTTTGTTGATTTAATGTGCATACAAAAGTAAACATTGACAGGTGCAAAGGCATCAATATATGATAAAACAAGACGGCAGCTAAAGAAGGACTTCCCTATTCATCCCCGAAAAAACCCGCCAGGTGAACAGCTGATTTTACGACACTCCGGTGCTGACGTAAGACAACCCGCGTCCCATATGTGACCATAGGATGAACAAATACACTATGGTACTAAGACTATAGTGGCCATTAACAGTTAGCTTCTACAGCTGGGTTGCCCAAAGTGCGGCACAGGGGCCATCTGTGGTCCGTGACTTGTTTGTCATCGGCCTTAAGCACATTACAAAAAACAAAAAAATAGAGATTTCATTTGGTGAAATCTTATCAAAACTAGGGTGGTCCCAAAAAGTAGGGATTTTTCAAATTGATTGTGTGTCGGTTTTAAAAGTGCTCCCCCTCTGGTCAACATATGAAATAACAAGTGTGTGTAAAAATTTGAAGTGCTGAATTCTGTACACTGCTGCTGGAATTGTGTAATTTTCGTGAGGGAACTCTCCTGAAAGAAGAGTTTTTTGAGTAAAATGATGACTTTTGTTATAATTTTGCCTAGTAAAATTCCGATTATTATTATAATATTTCCAAAATGTTAAAGTTTTCCGATAAAATTGTGACTTGTCGAGTAAAATCACGACTCTTTTCATATAATTGCCAAAATGTTAAGCTTTTCTTGTAAAATTGCGACTGTCATTGAGTAAAGTTAAAAGTTAAAGTTAAAGTACCAATGATTGTCACACACACACGATGTGTGGCGAAATTATTCTCTGCATTTGACCCATCTCTTTGCCACAGTATTATCCACAGCCATAGCCACGTTTTGTATACCTTTTTTGGGATCACGGGAGTATTTTGGTTTGTAAGTTTTCTCAGGGAAGATTAGCTTCCTAGCATCACCTCCGTTGGAGTGCCTTTTGTTATACTTAGTAGTTTTTGTTCATAGCACCTTTTTCCCTCCGTAGCCGGAGCATTTTGAGTTATTGATATTTTTTGTAAGTTTAGTGGTCAGGTTAGGTCTGGTTTGATAGCCTGTTTTTGTTTCTCCCGTTTTGGACCCCTTCCCTGTTCAGAATAAATATCTGTTTCTGAAACTCCTGCATCTGTGTTCAGAGTCCTGTTCTGGTCGTGACAAATTCATTGCCACAGTAATTTATCATTATGCAGGTAGAACACCCAAAAAACACTGACTAGAAACAAATGCTCTACCTGGATGTTGGTTGAGCTACATACAGGTAAAAGCCAGTAAATTAGAATATTTCGAAAAACTTGATTTATTTCAGTAATTGCATTCAAAAGGTGTAACTTGTACATTATATTTATTCATTGCACACAGACTGATGCATTCAAATGTTTATTTCATTTAATTTTGATGATTTGAAGTGGCAACAAATGAAAATCCAAAATTCCGTGTGTCACAAAATTAGAATATTACTTAAGGCTAATACAAAAAAGGGATTTTTAGAAATGTTGGCCAACTGAAAAGTATGAAAATGAAAAATATGAGCATGTACAATACTCAATACTTGGTTGGAGCTCCTTTTGCCTCAATTACTGCGTTAATGCGGCGTGGCATGGAGTCGATGAGTTTCTGGCACTGCTCAGGTGTTATGAGAGCCCAGGTTGCTCTGATAGTGGCCTTCAACTCTTCTGCGTTTTTGGGTCTGGCATTCTGCATCTTCCTTTTCACAATACCCCACAGATTTTCTATGGGGCTAAGGTCAGGGGAGTTGGCGGGCCAATTTAGAACAGAAATACCATGGTCCGTAAACCAGGCACGGGTAGATTTTGCGCTGTGTGCAGGCGCCAAGTCCTGTTGGAACTTGAAATCTCCATCTCCATAGAGCAGGTCAGCAGCAGGAAGCATGAAGTGCTCTAAAACTTGCTGGTAGACGGCTGCGTTGACCCTGGATCTCAGGAAACAGAGTGGACCGACACCAGCAGATGACATGGCACCCCAAACCATCACCCAACCATGCAAATTTTGCATTTCCTTTGGAAATCGAGGTCCCAGAGTCTGGAGGAAGACAGGAGAGGCACAGGATCCACGTTGCCTGAAGTCTAGTGTAAAGTTTCCACCATCAGTGATGGTTTGGGGTGCCATGTCATCTGCTGGTGTCGGTCCACTCTGTTTCCTGAGATCCAGGGTCAACGCAGCCATCTACCAGCAAGTTTTAGAGCACTTCATGCTTCCTGCTGCTGACCTGCTCTATGGAGATGGAGATTTCAAGTTCCAACAGGACTTGGCGCCTGCACACAGCGCAAAATCTACCCGTGCCTGGATAAGGACCATGGTATTTCTGTTCTAAATTGGCCCGCCAACTCCCCTGACCTTAGCCCCATAGAAAATCTGTGGGGTATTGTGAAAAGGAAGATGCAGAATGCCAGACCCAAAAACGCAGAAGAGTTGAAGGCCACTATCAGAGCAACCTGGGCTCTCATAACACCTGAGCAGTGCCAGAAACTCATCGACTCCATGCCACGCCGCATTAACGCAGTAATTGAGGCAAAAGGAGCTCCAACCAAGTATTGAGTATTGTACATGCTCATATTTTTCATTTTCATACTTTTCAGTTGGCCAACATTTCTAAAAATCCCTTTTTTGTATTAGCCTTAAGTAATATTCTAATTTTGTGACACACGGAATTTTGGATTTTCATTTGTTGCCACTTCAAATCATCAAAATTAAATGAAATAAACATTTGAATTCATCAGTCTGTGTGCAATGAATAAATATAATGTACAAGTTACACCTTTTGAATGCAATTACTGAAATAAATCAAGTTTTTCAAAATATTCTAATTTACTGGCTTTTACCTGTATACACGTTGGCTGTGAATCATAAATTGTATAATAGGAATAATGAGTGTTTCATACTCTATTGTTGGCTTTTTACCAAAATACATGTTTGATACACATCTGCATTGTTTTTGATCTTGCAGGGATTTCAGGTCCCCCTATCAGAAATGAAGCATTGTTATTATAGTGGAACCTGTTTAGGTTGTCATCCCTTGAATTGGCTCACTCACGTCAATGTTGTCGACATAACCGAAAATAGCCATTGCTTACACATTTACTTTTACCAGAGACATAAGGAAATGGGGAACAACAAAAGTTTTCTGAACTTACAAAAGTCTGTTGAGATATTGTCCTCCATTTGTGAAACCGTCTATCTTGCAAAACCATGTGCAAGATACAGATGAGGTTAACATGTCGACACAATTGGGCTAATTGTTTATAAAATTATTCCCTTTAAATCTCAAATTGTGTGAACAATAGCAGTCGACCAAGTATATCGACTTAAACTAAAGCGGGCACTTTTTATTGATAACAAGTACACAGTGGACTAGGACTTCATGAGTTGGTCAATGCTCAACTTAAACAGGTTCAGCTGTATTCAGCAACAGCTTCAGCTCAGTCAACAGGGCTTCATGGCCACTAGCACATGTAGGTTTATTTTTTAGTTATTATCATAATACATATTACTGTAAACACATGGGTGACTAATCACACCAACATACCTTTACTGTGCCAGATTTCTTTTTAGTACAGGTCTTTAGTAGTGGCGGGTGGAAAGACTACATTACAAATTATTGTTTGCTGTGCTATTCATTGAACAATAAGATCATCATTAAAATCAGTACCGTAAGTTATATTCTAACCTTTGAGCATATCTATGTAGCAATACACATCGTACAGTTCATCTGCTGGCCTCAGACCATAAGACCAAACTCCTGGTTGATCTCCCAAATCTCCTGCACACTTTTCTTGTGGTAAAACAATGGAAAACCTAGAAGTGAACATAAGTGATTACTAGTACACAAGTATTATTGAAAACAGTCAACTATGGTCTGCTCAGAATTACCTGACTGTCTGGTCCATTAACCATCCGGCTTCACACTGGTGATATCCAGCTTCGTATGCAGCCTGCAACTGCTCAGGTGTAGCAATGGAGGCACTAACACTCTGACAGGCCAACTGGGCATCAACAAAGGTGAAGGCGTAGCGGCCAGACAATGAACGGTAATGAAAGACCACACCTTCAGGCAAAACGAATATCATTATATTAAGACAATGTGTTTGTGTATGGATTGTAATTGACAATAGGGCATCTATCACTAACCAAATTGAGGTGTCACAACCACTTTGCTGGACTCTTTGCTTAGGTTGGATTGGTGGGCGACTTCCTCTATTAGATCGGTAGGTAGGTCAGTGACTTTAGGTGGTGTTTGCTCTATAGGACTCAGTGTGTAGGTGAGGTCTACTTCAGTGGTTTGCTGGGTCTCCACCTCTCCAACAACCTCACTCTCTCTTGAGGTCTTTGCGAAGAAAACCTCTTGGCTCTGTGTCACTGGGGCAACGCTCAACACGCCGTTGCCTTCGTCTACTATTCCTGAACCTTCATCATCTGGGAACTCTGGGTGTGATACAAGACAGGGTTGAGTGATATAGTCCTAATACTGACTCGTTGATTTTAATAGTAGATAAGAGTACTAAAACCAGACACTGCAATGGGAAGCAGTAGCCATTGAACAGAGGCTCTATCATGTTGTTTTAGGTCAAACCACTCTATAGGTTGTACAAATAGAATTTTAAAAAATGAAATAGAATGATCCAATAGTCATTTACTGGATGACACATAATTATAAATTGTGGTTATATGCAATTTATGTTTGATGCATATGCATATTTGCTACCATGTAAAGCAAAGTTAACAAAAAGTGGAAGGGTGTGATGATTAATGCTGTTTTTTTTTTAAATTAATCATTTAATCAACTTTAGACCTAACAGCAACAGGACACAGGGGTTCAGCCTTAATGGGAAATATGTGCTGTAATGACTCATTTTGTTATTTTTGGTCCCTCTTGCGCTGTGACAGAAAACAGCAGTCCATGTAGTACCCGTTTATCAAAAAATATACATTTCTTAAGTGTGAAATCAGACAATGTGTTTCAAGCCCTGTATGAGTATGAGCACATTACTCACAGCCAAAACAGACATGTCTGAGAGCCCTGATAAAAAAATACATAGCAAAATCTGATTATGTACCTGTGTAGCAGAAGACATCATAGTAAGACTCAGGAGGTGGATATCCTGTACGATTTGTGTGGATGTACACTGTTCGCACTCCCAGAAGACCCCCTCCACACTGAGACCGCCGGATGCTGATGGGGTAGCGGACACTTCTGTCAGCCAGCCAGCCAGCGTTGCAGACATCCATCCCACCCTGCCAGGCCAAGTACAGCTGACCGGTGGTGGCCAGCTCGGCTCCCTTTTGAGAGCATGCCAGCACAGCCTCAGAGAAAGTGAACTTTTCTGCTAACGTGGCGTGGAATACTCTGCCTGAAAAAAGCAGAGAAAAAGATATTGTGATAAATCTGTGAAAGTAATGAGTACAAGCACAAATAAAGTCTAACTTGCTTAAGTTGGTCATGTTTATGTGGACAGCTGGTCTATGTTAACTAACTCATTGAGTCCCGGGCCACCGTATTATTCCTATTACTAGAAAATTGCCACTTAAATTGACATCAACATGCATGGTCTATGAAAAATAGTACATGTGGACATTGGCAGTCGTTTTGTCAACTTCATTATTATCACTTAACAGCACGAAATGACAACAGCAACATAACTACTGTCTAATTTCCCTTTCAGTGCGAAGTAAACTTCAAAATAAAAGCATGGCAGTATTAACTGAGTTGACCCCAGCAACTGACAAATTGCGCCTCTTATGATTAAAACACACTTAAACCTAACATTTAACACTCAAAATCTGTAGTATATCAGTATGTGGAATTACATTTTGGAATGGATTAAGCAAAGAAGTCGAACTAAATACTAAAATGATACAGTTTAAGAAACTGTTCAAACTCAAAGTGTTTCCCAAGTACAAAGCAGAATCCTGATAAACATTTGAACATTATTGGAAATTAGATAATCATAGTCATCTCATTATGTGCATCACAACTTACTTAACTTCACAGCTTTTAGATCTGTCTGCTGCGTTCGACACCGTCGACCACGCCACCTTAATCACTCGTCTTGAGAACTGTGTGGGCATTAAGGGCGCCGCCCTCAACTGGTTCCGGTCGTACCTAACCGACAGGAGTTTTTGTGTAGAAGTAGACAGTTTTATGTCGTCCACAGCTCCTTTACCACATGGGGTCCCCCAGGGCTCAATCCTTGCCCCAATTTTATTTGCGCTTTACCTTCTCCCCCTTGGTTCTATTTTTAGGAAGTACAGTATTGCATTTCATTTTTATGCCGATGATTGCCAGATTTATTTTCCCATGGCACAAAATAACACGGTTCAACGTCTTATTGACTGCCTGCACGACATCAAAGTCTGGCTTTCAGCTAACTTCCTGAGCCTAAATGAAGATAAAACAGAAGTTATGTTGTTCGGTCCAAGTCGCTCTCCCTCCCCCAACGTTGACCTCGGCACTCTGACCCCGTATCTCAGCGACTCTGTCACAAACCTGGGGGTAAAGTCTGACTCAGATTTTAAATTCGAAAAACAAATCAGCAGCGTCGTTCAAAAAAGCTTTTATCAATTACGCCAAATAGCGAAAGTGAAACCGCTTCTATCAAGACATGATCTTGAGAAATTAATCCACGCTTTTATCTCGACTCGTCTTGATTATTGTAATGCCCTGTATGTTGGCATTAGCCAGGCCTCCCTCGCCCGCCTGCAGCTCGTGCAGAACTCTGCTGCTCGTCTGCTAACACAGACCCGCAGACGTGAGCACATCACCCCTATTTTAGCGTCCCTTCACTGGCTCCCTGTGCGTTACCGAATACATTTTAAACTCCTTTTATTTGTTTTTAAATGTCTAAACAACCTCGCGCCAACCTATCTCTCCGACCTCCTTCAGCCTTACTGCCCCACCCGATCCTTAAGATCAGCCGATCAGCTGCTGTTGACGGTCCCTGACACAAGGCTGAAGCTTAGAGGTGACAGAGCTTTCGCCGTTGCTGCTCCCAAGCTCTGGAACGACCTACCCCTGAGTGTTAGACAAGCCTCCTCTCTTCCTGTTTTTAAATCTCTCTTAAAAACATACTTTTATTCCATGGCTTTTAACACTGAGTGATATCCATCCTGCAATGGCGCCCCATAATACACCTGCTGTGATCCTGTTTTTATCTTTTTATGTTTTTATTAATTCTATTTTAATTATTTATTTTCTATCGTGTTCTGTTTGTGTTGTGTTGTGTTTGCTCGGTACTCGTTTTATCTTTTAACCTGCTCATTGTACAGCACTTTGGCTACCCCTGTGGTAAATTTTAAATGTGCTCTATAAATAAAGTTGATTTGATTTGATATGAGAACTGTGTATTTACTATTGGTTGATTTAAATTGTGTTACAAATTGAGAACAGAAAGTGAACAAATGTGTTAGTAATTGCTATGAAGTAGAATAGGGGTAGGATTAGATATAGTCTGCTTCTTCCTGCTCCTTTTCGGACATGTTATAATGAGAAAATGATCATATGTGAAATATGTTATGTATCCTATTGTAACCGTATGCATGTGAAAAACAAACTCAACAACAGCTACAAAAATGTTAGACACTGAAAGCAATTGAGTCTTATACCCTATACTAAAAATACCGCACAAACTCAGTGAGATATAAAACATCACATGAAAACAGAAGAATCTGGAATAAAAATATGCACAAATGTGGGCAAACGACAACAACAAACTGCCATAGGTTCAAAGATTCTCCTTATGTCTCTGGACAAAGTCACAAGTACATGCACAAGCAATGGCTCATTTTGATTTGGGTTATGTGAACAATCAGTTATGTCAACGTTAGCCGGCCAGTCTGAGAGTCATGAAACATAAACAGCTTCCACAGTAAGTGACAACTAAACTCTTAAAGAGAGAGATGCAAACCTGTCATTTTCTCAATAAAGCAGTAAACGTCATAGGTCTCATTGAGCTGTCTCACTCCATATGTCCTGACCCCAGGCAGATTCTGTTTATCGCCGTAGCAATTGACACGAGGGTCGTGAATTGGGTACCTGTTTCAAGAGAAAAGCAACAATATCATAAAAGGAGGCAGGGTGCAGTCAAAAGAAATCATCTTACAGAATAAACTGACCTCACTGTCCGATCAGAAAGCCAGCCAGCATCACACTGATGGAATCCATCATAAAAAGCTGCTTGTAGTTGTTCAGGTGAAGCCATGACTGCACTGTTCTCTGTACACGCATCTCTCGCCTTCTCAAACGTCAATGTGTAGCGACCCATCATGGATCGGTAGTGAAAAACAATACCTGCAGTGATATTTTTTTAATTTGTTAGGCTACAGAAATTCAATGTTGACCTTGATTTAAATACATATTTTTGTACTGTTCCACACAATGCATTTATGTAATGTAGGCAGAAAACTATCATATTGATATAAACGTTAAGTAATTGCTTATATATAACAAAGTGTGGTGTAAATATTAATCAAACAGTAGTAATTTTGAGGTAAGTTCAGTTCAGTTCATCCATCCATCCATCCATTTTCTATCGCTTATTCCCTTCGGGGTCGCGGGGGGCGCTGGAGCCTATCTCAGCTACAATCGGGCGGAAGGCCGATTGTCGGTCCTGCTAGACACCCTAACCTAACTAACCCTAACCTATTTAATTATACCACCTTACCTTAACATTTGACAGCCAAACAATTACACAAGGCGACTCGGTAAAGAATCTGGGTATTATCTTCGACCCAACTCTCTCCTTTGAGTCACACATTAAGAGTGTTACTAAAACGGCCTTCTTTCATCTCCGTAATATCGCTTAAATTCATTCCATTTTGTCCACTAGCGACGCTGAGATCATTATTCATGCGTTCGTTACGTCTCGTCTCGATTACTGTAACGTATTATTTTCGGGTCTCCCTATGTCTAGCATTAAAAGATTACAGTTGGTACAAAATGCGGCTGCTAGACTTTTGACTAGAACAAGAAAGTTTGATCATATTACGCCTATACTGGCTCACCTGCACTGGCTTCCTGTGCACTTAAGATGTGACTTTAAGGTTTTACTACTTACGTATAAAATACTACATGGTCTAGCTCCATCCTATCTTGCCGATTGTATTGTACCATATGTCCCGGCAAGAAATCTGCCTTCAAAGAACTCTGGCTTATTAGTGATTCCTATAGCCCAAAAAAAGTCTGCGGGCTAAAGAGCGTTTTCTATTCGGGCTTCAGTACTATGGAATGCCCTCCCGGTAAGAGTTAGAGATGCTACCTCAGTAGAAGCATTTAAGTCCCATCTTAAAAGTCATTTGTATACTCTAGCCTTTAAATACCCCCCCTTTTTTAGACCAGTTGATCTGCCGTTTCTTTTCTTTTCTCCTCTGCTCCCCACTATCCCTTGTGGAGGGGGAGACACACAGGTCCGGTGGCCATGGATGAAGTGCTGGCTGTCCAGAGTTGGGACCCGGGGTGGACCGCTCGTCTGTGTATCGGTTGGAACATCTCTGCGCTGCCGACCCGTCTCCGCTCGGGATGGTTTCCTGCTGACCCCACTATGGACTGGACTCTTACTATTATGTTGGATCCACTATGGACTGGACTCTCACAATATTATGTCAGACCCACTCGACATCAATTGCATTCGGTCTCCCCTAGAGGGGGGGGGGGTTACCCACATATGCGGTCCTCTCCAAGGTTTCTCATAGTCATTCACATCGACGTCCCACTGGGGTGAGTTTTTCCTTGCCCTTATGTGGGCTCTGTACCGAGGATGTCGTGGCTTGTGCAGCCCTTTGAGACACTTGTGATTTAGGGCTATATAAATAAACATTGATTGATTGATTGATTGATTGATTGATTGAAGGCGGGGTAGACCCTGGACAAGTCGCCATCTCATCGCAGAGCCAACACAGATAGACAGACAACATTCACACTCACATCCACACACTAGGGCCAATTTAGTGTTGCCAATCAACTTATCACCAGGTGCATGTCTTTGGAGGTGGGAGGAAGCCGGAGTACCCGGAGGGAACCCACGCAGTCACGGGGAGAACATGCAAACTCCACACAGAAAGATCCCGAGCCCGGGATTGAACCCAGGACTACTCAGGACCTTCGTATTGTGAGGCAGATGCACTAACCCCTCCTCCACCGTGCTGCCCCAGTTCAGTTCAGTTTCAGTTTCTTTCAAACATGCTTACGATATACAATGCAAGGCATCACGCAACTCCAGTTGTTTCATTACAGCACATCCGAAAAGGAGTAGGAAGAAGTAGAGAATATGAATTAGGAGTACAGTGCACGCTCAATTTTTGTGTGATAAAGTTTTTAAAGAAAATGTCCACCAACATTTTGGCCCAGTTGCAATCTTAGTTATCTGACTTTGCCTGCAGTGAATGGCCAAACAAAGAATTCCACACGCTGATGACTCATTCTCTGTGCTTTTTTTTTTTTATTGGGTACGACTGCAAAATAAGCCACCATGATGCCAAAGAATGTCGCTTTTGATAAAGCTTTGATAAAGAAGGTGAGAAACATGATTGAATTCAAAGTAGAACTCAGAGGCCGGCTCTACGTAGGGGAAAGAGGGGGCAAATAAATGTCTTGCCTCCTAAAATAAAAAATGTTGAAGTTGAGAAAGTACATTTTAATGTACTTACAAAATAATATATTGCACGTTGACAAAATTATCGTCAGTAGCTGAGAAACCCGCTGAAAAAGGGACCCGATACCCTATATTATCATGTTCCCTCATCTCTGTCCCTCGGTTGTCAGGCTTTGCAAGTCCACACACGTGGACACACACACCCCTGCCCTCAGCTCTCAGTAAACCAGTGTCGACAAATGAAAACGAGACGAAAATGTTCACAGAAACGAAATCCAAACATATTTAATTTCATCTTGTAGATGGGTGGGACAAGTTCGGAATATATCCAATCACAGTTCTGTAATAGCGTACATGTGAAAAAGGGTGGGGCTTGGAAGTAGAGCCAAGCAGATGCTTTTCCTTGTCAGATGAGAAAGTTGAAGTTGAAGTTCTCAACAAAAAAGTGTGGATTTAACATGTTCCACGTCGTTTTATGTCAACATTCTTCGAAAAAGTGAGGACACATTTTATTGTTGATTCTATATGATGCCATCAGCAGGCGAGTCATCAATGACATCTACATACGGTAAGTTAACTGTGTATTTGCTGCTTCTAACGCACTCATAAACAAGTTATGATGAAGGCATGCATCGTAACTCTGTTTTACAACACACATTCATACCTGCGAAAAAAATTGTTCTTAGGTTTCTCTGTGTAAATGAGTGGAGAATAAAGAAACTTTGCGGCATGATGCAGCTCACCTGATGATAAACTAGTTTGAGAAGAATGTATCGATCCATTGTGGTGAAGAAGGAGCTGAGCCGGAAGGCAAAGCTCTCGATTTACCGGTCGATCTACGTTCCCATCCTCACCTATGGTCATGAGCTTTGGGTCATGACCGAAAGGACAAGATCACGGGTACAAGCGGCCGAAATGAGTTTCCTCTCCCTTAGAGATAGGGTGAGAAGCTCTGTCATCCGGGGGGAGCTCAAAGTAAAGCCGCTGCTCCTCCACATCAAGAGGAGCCAGATGAGGTGGTTCGGGCATCTGGTCAGGATGCCACCCGAACGCCTCCCTAGGGAGGTGTTTCGGGCACGTCCGACCGGTAGGAGGCCACGGGGAAGACCTAGGACACGCTGGGAAGACTATCTCTCCCGGCTGGCCTGGGAACGCCTCGGGATCCCCCGGGAGGAGCTGGACGAAGTGGCTGGGGAGAGGGAAGTCTGGGCTTCCCTGCTTAAGCTGCTGCCCCCGCGACCCAACCTCGGATAAGCGGAAGAAGATGGATGGATGGATGGAGAAGAATGTATGTGTGGCGCAGTGGAAGAATGGCCGTGCGCGACCCGAGGGTCCCTGGTTCAATCCCCTCCTAGTACCAACCTCGTCATGTCCGTTGTGTCCTGAGCAAGACACTTCACCCTTGCTCCTGATGGGTGCTGGTTAGCGCCTTGCATGGCAGCTCCCTCCATCAGTGTGTGAATGGGTAAATGTGGAAGTAGTGTCAAAGCGCTTTGAGTACCTTGAAGGTAGAAAAGCGCTATACAAGTACAACCCATTTATTTATTTATTTATTATATGACTACTGTATTTTTCAGTTTTTGACTTTTGTGTGTGAAGCCCTACTTAAGGTTCAATTCAATGTATAAATTAGGCCATCTAGTTAAGATAAATGTTGTGATGGTTGATAAAATGTGAATGAAGGATACTTTATTTTACTTTTATATTTTAGTTCCCCCCCAACCCCCACCTTAGGGATTTCCACCTTATTGTGGTCTAGAGCTTGCGTACCTCAGTGACCTTAAGAGCTTTACCAGCAGGAGCTTAGTCTTCAGGTGAGACTAAGTTGTACAGTTCTTATGGTAGAGGCCTGACTGCAGGTTGGAGTTGGACACATACTGTAGCTCACGACCAAATGATGTGAAGAAAGCAATGTTACAATTGTATTAGCACAGAAAAACGTGCTGGAGCATGATGGAACAGCGTGTACACATCATGCCAACCTTCACATTTCTGACTGCCCCCTCGTACATGCCTGCCTAGAACTGGCCCTGCAGAACTGTCAGAAAAGTACAAACGTGAGTTCCGCTTGGCTTTCCTCTACGCTAATCTGTATATATACCAAGTCTTCAGTCCAGGTTAAAGTGATGTTTATTTACATTTACAGTAGTACCTCAACCTACAAGCTAAATTGGGTCTTTAACGAAGCTCTTTGTCAGACTTGTCACTGACAGTTTGGTTGTTTTGGTTTTTCCTCTGTTTGTGTTTTATTTCCTGTCAGCGCTCTTAATTTAGTTCCAATTCCTGGACGTCTCCCTGAGCGCTTCGATTCCTTCACCTGTCCCTGATTGGCAGCCTAGCACACCTGGTGGCAATTGCCCCTCAGGCTATTATTTATACCTGCCTCGCCTTCCAGACAGGGCTGGAGTATGCTGTCAGGAAGTGTTGGTGATGAACCCCAAGATGTAGAGATGGCAGGCTTGTTGCAGGAAAACATGATTTTAATGTCCAAAGGAAATGCGGAAAAACAGGAATCGGAAACCAAGAACCAGGAAACAGGCAACAGGATGCAGGAATCAAGGAAAACTGAAAATAGCAAACAGGAAACAGGATACAAGATACGAGGAACCAAGAGACAGCTAACCGCAAACAGCTAACAATACTCCAGCCCTGACTGGAGGGCGAGGCAGGTATAATTAGTAGCCTGATTGGCAATTGCCACCAGGAGTGCCAGGCTGCCAATCAGGGACAGGTGAGGGAAACGAGCGCTAAGGGAGACATGCAGGAATTGGAACCAAAATAAGAGTGCTGACAAAAAAATAAAACACAAACACAAAGGAAAAACCAAAACATAACCAAACTGTCAGTGACAAGCCTGACACTCTTAACTCTAAACACTTGTATCTATAAAATAATGTTGCCCATTGAAATTAATTGAAATCAATTTGATGGGTGCTTGCGCACCTAAAAACACTCAAATTTTGACAAGTAGCATGCCTTTTAAAAAGAAAAAATAACTTTTAGATTTGAAATTTTGTATTAAAAACAATATCATAGATTGTTTTGATATCATTTTAACATTCTTGGCTAGTGTCAGACTCATTCTGCTTCAGTAAGGTACAGACTAGCAGTGAAACGCTTGAATTGTTTCACCAAGTCTGCTACGCACGCTGTCATGTTTGTGATGATTTCGTTCTTATTTTTCTTACTTTCACACTCATATTTTTCCTGAATTTTGTCGACCTTTAGCTATAAGCTAATGCTAGCGAGTAAGACCAGATATTCTGTTTGGATCTTACGGGGTTCACTGTGATGTTTTCTATGCCAACTAATTGCCGGGATGCTTGTAGCTCAAATTTTAGCTCGCAAATTACAGCGTTACAATTTGCCGAGCTGCAGCTCTTACCTCAAAACACTTAAATTGGGAAACTCTTAAATTGAGCTACCACTGTATGTGAACTTCACATCGTTTTCTGCATGTACAACTATATTACTACACTCAAAAATTAAACTTAAATGACGCCAGCTACAATTTTAAATGTAATTTTTATTTATATGCCAATGCACATTTTTTATTAAGTACAATAGACACTAGATACTTAATTTTCTGACAAGAAAGTTTCACTTTTACTAAAGTAATTTCCCTTACTAAAGTGTGGCTTTTGGTTACTTCAAACAAGACTGGATAGAAACTTCTGGTTTGTCTGCAAAGACCATTGACTCTATGAAATAGTAATGAATATTTGGCTTACCTTGTACCTTAACATGGACCTCGTCATGGCTGTCGTCGATATCGTGCTGAACCTCACAGCGGAAGAATCCTGAGTCGTTTGACCTTAGCCCGGATATTTTGATACTAGCATCTGTCGGGGTCAAAGGGTAACCCACCAGTTGAACCCTCCCTAAGTAGCTCTCGCTGACCCGTACTTCTCCCTCTAGGGCAACTAAAATGGTGGAGACCTTGTCTTCGGTGATGAGGCTCCATTTGATGCGATGAGCAAGGGGAGTGATGGTGGGAGCACCTATATCTGGAACTGTGTGGTCCTACATGGACAAGAGCAGTGTTATTCATAACAATTAGAAAGGGAATAGATCACAGAGAAAAGACACAACAAAAAGCGATGATGTCATAATCAAATTTGCATATTTGGCCATAATGCGTGCCCTCCACAGCACAGAGTCAGCGCTTCTAAAAGTTTTTAACGATATCCTCCTGTCCACTGATTCTGGTAAATATGTTGTCCTGGTGCTTTTAGATCTGTCTGCTGCGTTCGACACCGTCGACCACGCCACCTTAATCACTCGTCTTGAGAACTGTGTGGGCATTAAGGGCGCCGCCCTCAACTGGTTCCGGTCGTACCTAAC
Organism: Nerophis lumbriciformis; assembly: GCF_033978685.3. Lineage (NCBI taxonomy): Eukaryota > Metazoa > Chordata > Actinopteri > Syngnathiformes > Syngnathidae > Nerophis > Nerophis lumbriciformis. The sequence goes on from NC_084562.2 coordinate 34,209,773, forward strand.
CGACAGGAGTTTTTGTGTAAAAGTAGACAGTTTTATGTCGTCCACAGCTCCTTTACCACATGGGGTCCCCCAGGGCTCAATCCTTGCCCCAATTTTATTTGCGCTTTACCTTCTCCCCCTTGGTTCTATTTTTAGGAAGTACAGTATTGCATTTCATTTTTATGCCGATGATTGCCAGATTTATTTTCCCATGGCACAAAATAACACGGTTCAACGTCTTATTGACTGCCTGAACGACATCAAAGTCTGGCTTTCAGCTAACTTCCTGAGCCTAAATGAAGATAAAACAGAAGTTATGTTGTTCGGTCCAAGTCGCTCTCCCTCCCCCAACGTTGACCTCGGCACTCTGACCCCGTATCTCAGCGACTCTGTCACAAACCTGGGGGTAAAGTTTGACTCAGATTTTAAATTCGAAAAACAAATCAGCAGCGTCGTTCAAAAAAGCTTTTATCAATTACGCCAAATAGCGAAAGTGAAACCGCTTCTATCAAGACATGATCTTGAGAAATTAATCCACGCTTTTATCTCGACTCGTCTTGATTATTGTAATGCCCTGTATGTTGGCATTAGCCAGGCCTCCCTCGCCCGCCTGCAGCTCGTGCAGAACTCTGCTGCTCGTCTGCTAACACAGACCCGCAGACGTGAGCACATCACCCCTATTTTAGCGTCCCTTCACTGGCTCCCTGTGCGTTACCGAATACATTTTAAACTCCTTTTATTTGTTTTTAAATGTCTAAACAACCTCGCGCCAACCTATCTCTCCGACCTCCTTCAGCCTTACTGCCCCACCCGATCCTTAAGATCAGCCGATCAGCTGCTGTTGACGGTCCCTGACACAAGGCTGAAGCTTAGAGGTGACAGAGCTTTCGCCGTTGCTGCTCCCAAGCTCTGGAACGACCTACCCCTGAGTGTTAGACAAGCCTCCTCTCTTCCTGTTTTTAAATCTCTCTTAAAAACATACTTTTATTCCATGGCTTTTAACACTGAGTGATATCCATCCTGCAATGGCGCCCCATAATACACCTGCTGTGATCCTGTTTTTATGTTTTTATGTTTTTATTAATTCTATTTTAATTATTTATTTTTTATCGTGTTCTGTTTGTGTTGTGTTGTGTTTGCTCGGTACTCGTTTTATCTTTTAACCTGCTCATTGTACAGCACTTTGGCTACCCCTGTGGTAAATTTTAAATGTGCTCTATAAATAAAGTTGATTTGATTTGATTTGATAAAATTGTAATGAATGCTACAAAGGGGAAAAAAAATCTGTCAAAAAGAAAAAAAGAAAACTATATAGAACTAAAGGGCCAAATATTTTGCACTTGAAAAAAGTAGTTTTGAAACTGAAAAATCTAGTTTTGATGTTGAATTATGAAAAATATACCAGTGTATTCAAAATAAAAATAAGACACAAGGTTTTTTCAAGTTAAATATAATTACAGTATTTCAAAGTGCTTGTAAATATTTTAAAAAATGTAATGTGCAGCTTAGTTTTAAATTTGAAACACACATTTGGAGGTGTTGAAATTGCCATATATACATGCAATTTTTCGTTTTTCGTTACGTTTTACTTTTGATACTGCATGTAAAAATCTACACTGCGACTACATAATTTTACCATTGTAGGAAAAATACAAGTCTATCCTATCCTAAATTTACCAATGCTAGTCAGTAGCATGCATATGGCATATCCAATGTAAATTAGCACTGAGCGAGCTTGAGAAGTGGAGCCTTTAGGCATGCTTGCTGTATTAGCATTGAAAATTGCAACATTATCTAGATACGCCGGATAGTCGAACCTCGGATTCAGGAGGAACAGTGTGGTTTTCGTCCTGGTCGTGGAACTGTGGACCAGCTCTATACTCTCGGCAGGGTCCTTGAGGGTGCATGGGAGTTTGCCCAACCAATCTACATGTGCTTTGTGGACTTGGAGAAGGCATTCGACCGTGTCCCTCGGGAAGTCCTGTGGGGAGTGCTCAGAGAGTATGGGGTTTCGGACTGTCTGATTGTGGCGGTCCGCTCCCTGTATGATCAGTGTCAGAGCTTGGTTCGCATTGCCGGCAGTAAGTCGGACACGTTTTCAGTGAGGGTTGGACTCCGCCAAGGCTGCCCTTTGTCACCGATTCTGTTCATAACTTTTATGGACAGAATTTCTAGGCGCAGTCAAGGCGTTGAGGGGATCCGGTTTGGTGGCTGCAGGATTAGGTCTCTGCTTTTTGCAGATGATTTGGTCCTGATGGCTTCATCTGGCCAGGATCTTCAGCTCTCACTGGATCGGTTCGCAGCTAAGTGTGAAGCGACTGGGATGAGAATCAGCACCTCCAAGTCCGAGTCCATGGTTCTCGCCCAGAAAAGGGTGGAGTGCCATCTCCGGGTTGGGGAGGAGATCTTGCCCCAAGTGGAGGAGTTCAAGTACCTCGGAGTCTTGTTCACGAGTGAGGGAAGAGTGGATCGTGAGATCAACAGGCGGATCGGTGCGGCGTCTTCAGTAATGCGGACGCTGTATCGATCCGTTGTGGTGAAGAAGGAGCTGAGCCGAAAGGCAAAGCTCTCAATTTACCGGTCGATCTACGTTCCCATCCTCACCTATGGTCATGAGCTTTGGGTTATGACCGAAAGGACAAGATCACGGGTACAAGCGGCCGAAATGAGTTTCCTCCGCCGGGTGGCGGGGCTCTCCCTTAGAGATAGGGTGAGAAGCTCTGTCATCCGGGGGGAGCTCAAAGTAAAGCTGCTGCTCCTCCACATCGAGAGGAGCCAGATGAGGTGGTTCGGGCATCTGGTCAGGATGCCACCCAAGCGCCTCCCTAAGGAGGTGTTTAGGGCATGTCCGACCGGTAGGAGGCCACGAGGAAGACCCAGGACACGTTGGGAAGACTATGTCTCCCGGCTGGCCTGGGAACGCCTCGGGATCCCCCGGGAGGAGCTGGACGAAGTGGCTGGGGAGAGGGAAGTCTGGGCTTCCCTGCTTAGGCTGCTGTCCCCGCGACCCGACCTCGGATAAGCGGAAGAAGATGGATGGATGGATGGAGTCCACTATGAATGCACATGTTTGTCCGCCAAGTGCTTGAGCTGGTGCCGAGTCTGCAACAGGACGTGACGTCACATTAAATATTGGTATTGAACTCTGGTATTGTTTGATTTTATGTGAAGTGGACTCAGTGGTACCGACAGAATCAGGTACCCCACTCCTAATGCTGTTAGATTGGGGAGGCACCCAAAGCGAGTGTTCTTTCATGTTAAGGTCGTCAAAAGTCGCTGCCAATTAGCCAAGAAAACGTCGCAAGATTTAGTCGCTTCTTCTGTAAATGTGTATTTACAGGAGACAGTTGGCAACAGCGATCTGTCCCACTTTTTATTTTTATTCCCCACAGATCAGAAATGTATTACTTGTGTTAAAGGGCGAAGTTACGATGCACTAACCTGCTGTACAGAGTTGTAACACAAGTTACAATCACAGACCACCCAATAATATTGTATTTATGAACTTATTTATGAGGGCAGTCACTGCCCAAATTATTGAGTTGCCCAATTTTTTGCACTAAAAGTCAACATCTTAACTCACCTACTTGACGCCAGTTTTTCACAAATTTAGGCATTTAACTTTTTTTTTTCAAACAACGGTTTGCAAAAGTATCTATTGACAACTTCAAATAGCTAACAAATACATTCTAATTTAAAAAAGTAACGTTATTCATCCGCATCATTCATTATTCGAATTCTAAGCTGTCCTTTTAATTTTAAGTTTGATACCAAGTGACGTGTTGGTGTCTATACATTGCTCTAACTAAAACATGACATCATTTCACTTGCTCCATTTAAAAAAAAGTGAATTTCACTATTCAAATACTTCAAATGCACATACTTTTTATTAATTATTTTTGTAATATTTTTTACAACTGAAAGTAATGTTATGTTTGTGCATGCGCCACATTTGCAACACACATGCGCAAATGGAATCAATCAATCAATCAATCTTTATTTATATAGCCCTAAATCACAAGTGTCTCAAAGGGCTGCACAAGCCACAACGACATCCTCGGTACAAAGCCCACATACGGGCAAGGAAAAACTCACCCCAGTGGGACGTCGATGTGAATGACTATGAGAAACCTTGGAGAGGACCGCATATGTGGGTAACCCCCCCCCTCTAGGGGAGACCGAAAGCAATGGATGTCGAGTGGGTCTGACATAATATTGTGAGAGTCCAGTCCATAGTGGATCCAACATAATAGTAAGAGTCCAGTCCATAGTGGGGCCAGCAGGACACCATCCCGAGCGGAGACGGGTCAGCAGCGTAGAGATGTTCCCAGCCGATGCACAGGCGAGCGGTCCACCCCGGGTCCCGACTCTGGACAGCCAGCACTTCATCCATGGCCACCGGACCTGTGCCCCCCCCCCCCTCAAGGAAAAGGGGAGCAGAGGAGAAAAGAAAATAAACGGCAGATCAACTGGTCAAACAGGGGGGCTATTTAAAGGCTAGAGTATACAAATGAGTTTTAAGATGGGACTTAAATGCTTCTACTGAGGTAGCATCTCTAATTGTTACCGGGAGGGCATTCCATAGTACTGGAGCCCGAATAGAAAACGCTCTATAGCCCGCAGACTTTTTTTGGGCTCTGGGAATCACTAATAAGCCGGAGTTCTTTGAACGCAGATTTCTTGCCGGGACATATGGTACAATGCAATCGACAAGATAGGACGGAGCTAGACCGTGTAGTATTTTATACGTAAGTAGTAAAACCTTAAAGTCACTTCTTAAGTGCACAGGAAGCCAGTGCAGGTGAGCCAGTATAGGCGTAATATGATCAAACTTTCTTGTTCTTGTCAAAAGTCTAGCAGCCTAGGAATGGGCACCTCCGTTGTTACGTCTGGGTCGCATGATTTTGCAATGGTCGTTTCCCCAAGATTCAGAATGACATCGGGAAGCAGCGTGCAGGTAGGAAGGTGATTTATTCCAATGACGAAAGCAAAAATACGAAGAGGAAAACGCGCCGATGGCATGGAAAGCTATGGCAAAGCTTAACAAGGGGACTAGCAAACAAGGGAGTAAGAAGCTAGAAAATATAAACTTACATGAAAATACATACCAAACGTAAGCATCGCGTGAAGCGAACAATTTTGCCAGACAGAGCAGGTGAGTGTCCCGACCACTGATCAAAGGCAGGTGAAGAACTAAGAAAACTAACAAAGGTGCTGAAGCAGATGTAGACAACAACTAAGGAAAAACCAAAGTAAACATAACATGACCCGGGCAACAGATTATGACAGGAACCCCCCTTAAGGGACAGATTCCAGGCATCCCCAACTGAAATAAGTCTATAGTCACCAGAGGGTGGAGGGAGGACATGGTGGCGGGTCGCCAGGCCAAGTGTCCTTGAAGCCACCGGGTACGAGTCAGGTGGCGGCGGCGTGTAGCTGACGAGGCAGGCGTCCATGCACTGGCCACATCTTTGGCCAACAAGAAGGTGGACGTGAGCGGCGCCAGAACCTCAGCAGCCGAAAAGTTTTACACCCAAGTGCTGGGCGTCGCTGCTGATAGAGCTGAGGGCATCCATGAATTAGTCACATATGAGGGGGCTGACATGGGCGAGAATATCTTCTTAGCAGCCATTGTGGTCCATGTCCAAGTCTTGGTAATGGCTGCTGACGGCGCGGTGAGCGTACATGGGCTGGCCACATTCGTGCCCGACAAGGAGGCAGCCCGTGAGCACCTGACGGATGCTCTTGCGCGAAGCAAGTAGACCGCTGGGCTGAAGGTTGAGCTGACTGCAGAGCACAGGAAGCAGCGTCCGCCCCGCTTGAGACAAGGCAGGAAGCGGCGTCGGACCCGCTGGATGCGAGGCAGAAAGCGGCGGCGGATCCAACTGCAGAGCTGGAGATGAGGCTGGAGCTGACTGCAGAGCTAGAGGCGAGGCTGGAGCCGACTGCAGAGCTGGAGATGACTGCAGAGCTGTACGTAGCCATGGAGGCAGCGGCTTTGCTGGACATAGGACAGGCAGCGGAGGCCATGCAGAAGGTGGCAGCCTGGCACGACACAAGACTGGCAGCGGAGGCCACGCAGTATGTGTAGGCTTGGCTGGAGTCAAGACAGGCGGGGGTTGCCGTGCAGGAGGTGGAAGCTTGGCTTGAGTGGGCGACGAAGCTGGAGCTGGTGTGGCTGCTAAACAAAGCTGATCCTCTAACTCTAGCTCAATCAGCATCTTCTGGTACCATCTGTCCATCCATTCAGCGCTGTACTACTCCAGAGAGTCCTTCGCTGCTTCGACTTAGACTTAGACAAACTTTAATGATCCACAAGGGAAATTGTTCAACACAGTAGCTCAGTTACAATGATGGAAAGTGTAAGGATGGAAAGGACAATGCAGGTATAAATAGACTAAATATAGCGATATAAAATATAACATATATATGAATATATACAAATATATACATAATATGTGTACAGTATATTTTATATACAGATATATTATATTATGTCTATAACATATATACAATATATAACAATTACCATGTACAATATTACAATATATGTGACAGCAGCAGCATAAAATAAAGAGTAGATCCAGCAGAAAATAGAAAATAGACAATAGAAACAAAGAGAAGTAGATGACATAGAAGGTGTCAGGTAATAGGCAGGTATCATCTATTGCTGTATGGCGAGTGATTATACAGCTGGATGGAGTGCGGAATGAAGGAGTTCTTGAATCGCACAGTGAGGGAAGGAAGCTGAAGGAGCCTGTTGGAGTATGAACTCCGCTGTCCCTCACTTGTCTGGTGGAGTGGGTGGGCAGGATTGTCCATGATGGCCAGCAGTTTGTCCAGTGTCCTCCTGTCCCTCACTGACACAAACGCCTCCAACTGCGTGCCAATAGTTTGGCCGGCTTTCCGGATTAGTTTGTCAATCCGGTCTAAGTCCCTTTTGCTGGTGCTGCGCCCCCAACAAACCACTGCAAAGTACAGGGCACTGGCCACAACATACTGATAAAATATCTCCAACAGCTTGCTGCACACATTAAAGGACCTAAGCTTCCTCAGGAAAAAGAGTCTGCTCATGCCCTTCTTGTAAACAGCTTTGCAGTTGTCCTTCCAGTCCAGTCTGTTGTTCAAATGGACTCCCAGGTACTTATACTGCCCCACTACTGCCACCTTCCGGCCCTGGATCTTGATGGGCTCCACCGGGGTCGATGGTGCCCCTGCTTGTGAAGAGAGAGGCGGCACCCTTGCGGGAGGAAGCGCTGGAGCTGGAGAGTGCTATGCGTCCTCAGTTGCACAGCTGCTACTCCTAAACCCCCGCCTGTGGCGTGACGTCATCAACGCGCTTAGTGTCCTGGCTAACAGCCCACTAGGTGATATGTTTGGCAAAATGAGCAATGGGATTACCAAACATAGGCGGCAGCGAAGAAAAAGCTATTTGGGGCGTGCTTCGATCTGGAGGAGGAACTTGAGGGGTCGGCGCGTCTTGGTGGCGAGTCGAAGCCTTTATGGACGGCTTCCGCCTTTGACGATGCACACGGGATGGCGATGCGACGATGTCTTTGGGCCACACGGAGTAGATGGGGACTAGCGCACCCTTGGGAGCCCACATCAGTCTCTTGTTCTCTTTGTTAGAATAGTGGAGGGTTTCCGTCTCCATCGCCTTTAGCACCAGCCAAGTCCCTTCATCCCATACCCCCATGTCTTCCGGACAAATGAAGTCTAATGCGGGAAAACTCGATGCTGGCAGTCTTCTGTTACATCTCGGACGCATGGTTTTGTGATGGTCGTTTCCCCAAGATGCAGAAGAACGTCAGGAAACAGCGTGCAGGAAAGACGGTGATTTATTCCATTGACAAAGTCTAAAATACTGCTTAACTAGGAAACTAGCAAACAAGGGAGCAAGAAGGTAGTAAATATAAGCTTACATGAAAATAAATACCAAACGTAAGCGTTGTGTGAAGCGAACAAGATTGCCATGCAGAGTGTAGCGCGAGGTAGGAATAAATAGTTCTCTGATTAGTGATCGGGAGCAGGTGAGCGTCCTGACCACTAAACAGAGGCAGGTGAAGAAAGTCATCACACATGGCAACTAAGAAAACTAACAAAGTTGCTGAAACAGAAATAGACAGCAACTAAGGAAATACCAAACTAAACATAACATGACCCGGGCAATGGATCATGACATCTGTAAATCGGGCAGTGACAAGGGCAAAGAAAAATCTATTTGTGGCGGGGTGCAAAAAGTAAAATCTTATGTGGGTGAAAAAGACTGTTGTATTTTACTTTATATTTTAGCCATAAAAGCTTAGACCCATTTTTGCTTATTTATTCATTCAAAATCGTTGGAACCGTGACATTTATTGTGCGGCTTATTATCATTTTTGCTATTGTGAGAAATACGTCAGGATTGCCATAGACTTTTCAGGCTAAAGCAGTATTTTCATAGTTTGTTTCATATGAATTCCTTGAAGAAATATCGTGTGAACATTCCATCCATCCATCCATCTTCTTCCGCTTATCCGAGGTCGGGTCGCGGGGGCAGCAGCCTAAGCAGGGAAGCCCAGACTTCCCTCTCCCCAGCCACTTCGTCCAGCTCCTCCCGGGGGATCCCGAGGCGTTCCCAGGCCAGCCGGGAGACATAGTCTTCCCAACGTGTCCTGGGTCTTCCTCGTGGCCTCCTACCGGTCGGACATGCCCTAAACACCTCCTTAGGGAGGCGCTCGGGTGGCATCCTGACCAGATGCCCGAACCACCTCATCTGGCTCCTCTCGATGCGGAGGAGCAGCGGCTTTACTTTGAGCTCCCCCCGGATGACAGAGCTTCTCACCCTATCTCTAAGGGAGAGCCCCGCCACCCGGCGGAGGAAACTCATTTCGGCCGGTTGTACCCGTGATCTTGTCCTTTCGGTCATAACCCAAAGCTCCTGACCATAGGTGAGGATGGGAACGTAGATCGACCGGTAAATCGAGAGCTTTGCCTTCCGGCTCAGCTCCTTCTTCACCACAACGGATCGATACAGCGTCCGCATTACTGTGAACATTTGTATTATAATATTTGATACTTTGCGTTATAATTGTTAATTAAGTTGAATATGACCCTTAATGGCACAGAAATGAGCTACTGGAAATTAGCTAGTTCAATGACACACTGCCATTTTGGGGATACCATATCCTGGAATAGTCACATGACTGTCACATAACAACCACTCAAACATTTCCTACACGTCACTTAGGAACTTAATGAGTTCAAGTCAAGCACACAGTTTTCAATCAATCAATCAATCAATCTTTATTTATATAGCCCTAAATCACAAGTGTCTCAAAGGGCTGCACAAGCCACAACGACATCCTCGGTACAAAGCCCACATACGGGCAAGGAAAAACTCACCCCAGTGGGACGTCGATGTGAATGACTATGAGAAACCTTGGAGAGGACCGCATATGTGGGTAACCCCCCCCCCCTCTAGGGGAGACCGAAAGCAATGGATGTCGAGTGGGTCTGACATAATATTGTGAGAGTCCAGTCCATAGTGGATCCAACATAATAGTAAGAGTCCAGTCCATAGTGGGGCCAGCAGGACACCATCCCGAGCGGAGACGGGTCAGCAGCGCAGAGATGTTCCCAGCCGATGCACAGGCGAGCGGTCCACCCCGGGTCCCGACTCTGGACAGCCAGCACTTCATCCATGGCCACCGGACCTGTGCCCCCCCCCCTCAAGGAAAAGGGGAGCAGAGGAGAAAAGAAAAGAAACGGCAGATCAACTGGTCTAACAGGGGGGCTATTTAAAGGCTAGAGTATACAAATGAGTTTTAAGATGGGACTTAAATGCTTCTACTGAGGTAGCATCTCTAATTGTTACCGGGAGGGCATTCCATAGTACTGGAGCCCCAATAGAAAACGCTCTATAGCCCGCAGACTTTTTTTGGGCTCTGGGAATCACTAATAAGCCGGAGTTCTTTGAACGCAGATTTCTTGCCGGGACATATGGTACAATGCAATTGACAAGATAGGACGGAGCTAGACCGTGTAGTATTTTATACGTAAGTAGTAAAACCTTAAAGTCACTTCTTAAGTGCACAGGAAGCCAGTGCAGGTGAGCCAGTATAGGCGTAATATGATCAAACTTTCTTGTTCTTGTCAAAAGTCTAGCAGCCGCATTTTGTACCAACTGTAATTTTTTAATGCTAGACATAGGACACATTTTGGAGTATTGATCACCGTGGCTTCTAATGTATTCAGCAAAGATAAAACAAAGTGAAATCCTTTGGACACAAAATTAAACTTACTGTCACTCAGAAATACACACCTCAAAGTAGCATGGAAGTACCAGTGATCCTCCAAGTGGAGGTTGCTGCGGATCCTCAAGGGGGATGTTTACACTCAGCACATCTGTTAAAGGGAGCCACGTACAGCGTACAACACAATAGTCATGTAAATAAATCAAAATCAATGAACGTAAAATCAAAAATGAGTAAGCGTTTCCTACCAAAGACAGAGTTGTCCTCATGCATGTAATCGGATGATGCTGAGATGACATTCAGACAAACACATAGATGAACGGCCCACTTGATCATATCTGGGGGAAATGCATGTAAGGTTATTATGATTTTAAATAAAATAACAACTGCAACTTAAGTGTAAAATGGGGGTACATTTATATGGAGCTTAAACTATTCATCTTATTTCTCATTCACACATGATAAACACGGAGGAAAGGTACATCTTATTTACACACATGACCCAATATCAGAGACAATCTAGCTTAAGAGTTTCTGACAAATTCCGAAAATCCTCTCAAACCCCACAGACCCCACAGACATGATAACCGTCTCGGTTATCATGTAGCCAAACATTCCACATAAACGTAAATAGTGAATACAATCAAAAGAGACGTCAAATGTCATTCATCCATTTTATTCGTCATTTGTATTAGAAAACCACATGCTTCATCTACATCATTTTCACTGTATGCATTGTCCCTACTTTGTCCTCTCAGATCATTTATAAATGCATTCATAAGCGACTAGGATGAGAATCAACACCTCCAAGTCCGAGTCCATGGTTCTCGCCCGAAAAAGGGTGGACTGCTATCTCCGTGTTGGGGAGGAGACCCTGCCCCAAGTGGAGGAGTTCAAGTACCTCAGAGTCTTGTTCACGAGTGAGGCAAGAGTGGATCGTGAGATCGACAGGCGGATCGGTGCGGCGTCTTCATTAATGCGGACACTGTATCGATCCGTTGTGGTGAAGAAGCAGCTGAGCCGGAAGGCAAAGCTCTCAATTTACCGGTCGATCTACGTTCTCATCCTCACCTATGGTCATGAGTTTTGGGTTATGACCGAATGGTCAAGATCATGATTACAAGCGGTTGAAATGAGTTTTCTCCGCCGGGGGGCGGGGCTCTCCCTTAGAGATAGGGTGAGAAGCTCTGTCATCCGGGAGGAGTTCATAGTAAAGCCGCTGCTCCTCCACATCGAGAGGAGCCAGATGAGGTGGTTCGGGCATCTTATCAGGATGCCACCCAAACGCCTCCCTGGGGAGATGTTTAGGGCACGTCCGACCAGTAGGAGGCCACAGGGAAGACCCAGGACACGTTGGGAAGACTATGTCTCCCGGCTGGCCTGGGAACGCCTCGGGATCCCCCGGGAGGAGCTGGACGAAGTGGCTGGGGAGAGGGAAGTCTGGGCTTCCCTGCTTAGGCTGCTGCCCCCGCGACCCGACCTCGGATAAGCGGAAGAAGATGGATGGATGGATGGATGGATGGATCCTACTTTTTAACTGTGCATGGTCTTAGAAAATGTTTTGGGCATGCGTGTTTCTCCTCCTGTAGTTTCCATCATAGAATGTAAATACTGATACATCACAATCAGAAACTTTATTTATATGTCTAACAGTAACACACAAGGTATTTGGCTTGATAGGCTGTGCTCTCTAAAACAATAAATATTAACGAATAACTAAAAGAACAAACAATTACTTAAATGAATAATATGTGCAGTGGGGAATAGAGCAAAGCACAAAGGTGATTACGTGAACACTGGTCAGTACATTCGCAGGGACAGATTAGTTCCAGAGATAGTTCCAAGCATTCATCAGATTTGTAGCCTGAGGGAAGAAACTGTTCTTATGATGGTTTGTTTTGGTTTACTGTAATTTGTTTAACGCCTGCCGGAGGGGAGGCGTTCGAACAGTTTTTTACCACGGTGTGACGGGTCTACAGTGATGCTGCCTTCCCTTTTCCTGACCCTGGCCCGGTATAAGCCCTGGATGTGGGGGAAGGTCGACACCGATGATCTTCTCTGCAGTCCTATTTGTCCGTTGCAGTCTGTGTCTGTCCAGCTTGGTTGTAGACCCAGGTAGGGCAGAGTGTTGGGGTGATGTTTGTGAGCTGGATGATGGTTGTGAAAACCTGCAGTAGAAGCTGTTCAAGTCTTCAGCCAGTCTATTGCTACCTGCAGGTGTTGGTTTCCTGTCGTTGGTGACCTCTCGCAGCCCTTTTCCAAACTGCTGAGGGGCCGTTTGCTGAAAAGCCTTGTTTTAGTTTGTCATTGTAGCTCTCTTTAGCTACCCTGATCTCCTTTGCCAGTTTGTTCTCTGCCCTGCTCGAACAGGACCCAGTCATCACTCCCGTAGGCGTCTTCCTTGGCCTGACGCAGCTCCCTAAGCTGAGGTGTAAACCAGGGCTTGTTGTTGTTGAATGTGCAGAAAGTCCTGGTCTGCACACACATGTCCTCACAGAGTTGGTATGGTGTCACAGTGTCAGTGAGCTTGTCAAGATTTTCTGATGCAACTTCAAAAACACCCCAGTCAGTACAATCAAAGCAGGTCCGTAGCTGCTGCTTTGATTCCTTTGAGCATCAGTACTCAATACAGGTTTAGGAGTTTTAAACTGCTGCCTGTAGCTTGGGATGAGGTGAATCAGACGGTGATCAGAAAGTCCTAAAGCTGCCTGGGGAAAAAAGCAATAAGAGTCCTTTATTGCTTTGTAGCAGTGGTCTAGTGTGTTAGCTCCCCTGGTGGGGAACTTAATATGATGTCTGTATTATGGGAGTACTGGGGGTAAATTTGCTCTTTAAAAATCCCCCAGAATTATGAGCAGGGAGTCAGGATGTTTGTTCTCCTCGTCTGCAATATGGTCAACCAGGTGCTTTAACGATTCTGTTACGCAGGCCTGAGGTGGGATGTAAACAATGACTATACTACACGACGAAACCTCTCCTGACCACCTCAGGGCCCCCCAGACGGTGGATGCTTTTAAAAAAAGGGCTAAAAACATACCTTTTTAAAAAGCATATAGCTCATTTTTAGCTCAGTAGAAACATTTAAGTCCCATCTCAAAACTCATTTGTATACTCTAGCCTTTGAATAGCCCCCCTTTTTTAGACCAGTTGATCTGCCGTTTCTTTTCTTTTCTCCTCTGCTCCCCCCTATCCCTTGTGGAGGGGAAGACACACAGATCCGGTGGCCATGGATGGGGTGCTGGCTGTCCGGGGTCGGGACCCGGGGTGGACCGCTCGCCTGTATATTGGTTGGGAACATCTCTGCGCTGCTGACCCATCTCCGCTCGGGATGGTTTCCTGCTGACCCCACTGTGGACTGGACTCTTACTGTAATGCTGGATCCACTATGGACTGGACTCTCACAATATTATGTTAGACCCACTCGACATCCATTGCATTCGGTCTCCCTAGAGGGGGGGGGTTACCCACATATGTGGTCCTCTCCAAGGTTTCTCATAGTCATTCACATCGACGTCCCACTGGGGTGAGTTTTTCCTTGCCCTTATGTGGGCTATACCGAGGATGTCGTTGTGGCTTGTGCAGCCCTTTGAGACACTTGTGATTTAGGGCTATATAAATAAACATTGATTGATTGATTGATTGATTTTAATAATGTTTTTTACTGTCTTGTTTTATTTTATGATGTTTTTACTCTGTAGCACTTTGAGATGTGTCATTGTCAATGTTAAGTGCAATACAAATAAAATCCATTATTATTATTATTACAAAGAGAAGAAAACTCCAGCTATGAATAAACTGGTTTACAGTTTGTAAAAAAAAACCTCTCCATATGTGGTCTACACGTCTGCTTAACACTGTGACATCTGTACACCAACATTTGTTTATATAGAAGTGTAGTCCTCCTCCCTTGATAACTGATGTTAGTAATTGGCAGTCAAGGTTGCCTTACCAAACATGCAAAATGTCTAATAATACCTGAAATAATATATCTCTGTAAGTTTTACTAGAGACATGTGCTTTTGTAAGGTTTGCAAACACAAACATTAGTTTTTTCCTAATGTGACAATATAACTGTTATACTCAATATAGATAGATAGTACTTTATATGACAGTTATTCAAACATAACTCCTAAACCAAACATGCAACATGTCTAATAATGCCTGAAATAATGTATATTTGTGCATATTACTAGAAACATATGCTTTTGTGAGGTTTGCAAACACAAAAACAGTTTTTTTTACTCAATAAGACAGTAATGTTCTTAGTTTCTGAGATAAAACCAGTCCTTAACAATTCAATACTAGACTTGAGTGTTCTATATATACATTTGAGAAATACATTATAGCTTTTTATGATGTATTGTAATATTATACATTCTAAGATATTATTAACCTGAAATTGTTTATCACTTCATAGTTCAGATGCTTCTCCAAATACACCCTGCTCCTCCTCCACTCTTGTTGTTACTGTTATTATTCATTTTGTATTCTTACAGATCAAAAACATTTTTTTATTTTTATTTTTTAGCATCAATTTACGTTTTTGAGATAGCAATCACTTTGAAGGATTTGTTGAATTGCACCAAAACAGTTGACAGTTTGTTGTCAGATTGTATGTTGTTATTATATTGTTCCTCTGTATATTAACAACAATTATTTCTAATGTGGGGGCTTCACGGTGGCAGAGGGGTTAGTGCATCTGCCTCACAATACGAAGGTCCTGAGTAGTCTTGGGTTCAATCCCGGGCTCGGGATCTTTCTGTGTGGAGTTTGCATGTCCTCCCCGTGACTGCGTGGGTTCCCTCCGGGTACTCCGGCTTCCTCCCACTTCCAAAGACATGCACCTGGGGATAAGTTGATTGGCAACACTAAATTGGCCCTAGTGTGTGGATCAATCAATCAATCAATCTTTATTTATATAGCCCTAAATCACAAGTGTCTCAAAGGGCTGCACAAGCCACAACGACATCCTCGGTACAAAGCCCACATACGGGCAAGGAAAAACTCACCCCAGTGGGACGTCAATGTGAATGACTATGAGAAACCTTGGAGAGGACCGCATATGTGGGTAACCCCCCCCCTCTAGGGGAGACCGAAAGCAATGGATGTCGAGTGGGTCTGACATAATATTGTGAGAGTCCAGTCCATAGTGGATCCAACATAATAGTAAGAGTCCAGTCCATAGTGGGGCCAGCAGGACACCATCCCGAGCGGAGACGGGTCAGCAGCGTAGAGATGTTCCCAGCCGATGCACAGGTGAGCGGTCCACCCCGGGTCCCGACTCTGGACAGCCAGCACTTCATCCATGGCCACCGGACCTGTGCCCCCCCCCCTCAAGGAAAAGGGGAGCAGAGGAGAAAAGAAAAGAAACGGCAGATCAACTGGTCTAACAGGGGGGCTATTTAAAGGCTAGAGTATACAAATGAGTTTTAAGATGGGACTTAAATGCTTCTACTGAGGTAGCATCTCTAATTGTTACCGGGAGGGCATTCCATAGTACTGGAGCCCGAATAGAAAACGCTCTATAGCCCGCAGACTTTTTTTGGGCTCTGGGAATCACTAATAAGCCGGAGTTCTTTGAACGCAGATTTCTTGCCGGGACATATGGTACAATGCAATCGATAAGATAGGACGGAGCTAGACCGTGTAGTATTTTATACGTAAGTAGTAAAACCTTAAAGTCACATCTTAAGTGCACAGGAAGCCAGTGCAGGTGAGCCAGTATAGGCGTAATATGATCAAACTTTCTTGTTCTTGTCAAAAGTCTAGCAGCCGCATTTTGTACCAACTGTAATTTTTTATGTGAGTGTGAATGTTGTCTGTCTATCTGTGTTGGCCCTGCGATGAGGTGGCGACTTGTCCAGGGTGTACACCGCCTTCCCCCCGATTGTAGCTGAGATAGGCTCCAGCGCCCCCCGCGACCCCAAAGGGAATAAGCGGTAGAAAATGGATGGATGGATGGATTTCTAATGTGGGAGAAAAAATGTGTATCTGGATTTACATCTGTGAGGAGGCGTGGCCGGCAGACCGGCAGCGAGGCGGGGCACGGCGGGGCCGACTCCGAGATGGCGGCGAGGAGGCTTGGCCGGCGGACCAGCAGCGAGGCGGGGCGCGCCGGGATCGGCTCCAAAATGGACATCAGGTGCATGGATCGCCCAGCTGGGCACAATTCTGTAATCCCCTGTCACTGTATAAAAGGGCAGCAGCAAGGAGGACGGGAAGAAAGAGGCGGAAAACCAGCGCATGCAAAGCGAGAGCGACCGAGAGCAAGAGGCAGACGACGTGAGGCTGAAAAGGAGCGAGCAGTGGGAGGCGGAGCTGAAAAGCGACCCTACAAAAGACTGAGGTTTATTGAAATAATAAAGCGAAGTCAAGAAATTGCCCGCCGTCATGTCTATCTTTGGTGGTCAGTGGAACCTGGAGGAAAGAGTCGTCTCACAACATCATTCTCCAATTCTAGACCTTAATGGCATACTTGCCAACCTTCCCGATTTTTCCGGGAGACTCACGAATTTCAGTGCCCCTCCCGAAAATCTCCCGGGGCAACCCTTCTCCCGAATTTCTCCCGATTTTCACCCGGACAACAATATTGAGGGCGTGCCGTTATGGCACTGCCTTTAGCGTCCTCTACAACCTGTCGTAGCGTCCACTTTTTCTGCATATATGCAGTGTGCCGGCCCAGTCACATGTTGCATGCGGCTTCTACAGACACACGTGAGTGACTGCAAGACATACTTGATCAACAGCCATACAGGTCACACTGAGGGTGGCCGTATAAACAACTTTAAGACTGTTACAAATATGCGCCACACTGTGAACCCACACCAAACAAGAATGACAAACACATTTCGGGAGAACATCCGCACCGTAACTCAACATAAACACAACAGACCAGTTACCCAGAATCCCTTGCAGCCCTAACTCTTCCAGGCTACAATATACACCCCTGCTACCACCAACCCCCCCCCCCCCCCCTCCATCTCCCGAATTCGTAGGTCTCAAGGTTGGCAAGTATGCTTTATGGTCTATGTTGCAAAGGGTTTTCACTTCCATATATTTAAATTCAGCAATCATTTGTATTGCTTTATGAATGTCAATGAGTGTAAATAAATGTGCTTCTAAATCTAGGTCTTCTTGGTCAGTGATGCCTTGTGACATAGTAGTTTTGATGATGAGTGTACAGTGAATGTATCTTTTCTTTCAAACTATCACCTTTAGTTTGCTACTTGTGTCCTCTAATATTGTTGTCATCGAAGTGTTGTGGTTTTTGTTTTCTTTATTCACAGCCTTTATGTTTTTGACCTCAAGTACGTACTCCCTCCATTCTGCTTGATGTAGATTTGGCAGATAGCACTTTAGGTACCCTGAATTTCCCTGTGCTTCCTCAAATCTCCTGCTCTCTTGCCAATGTCAACGTTACATTTTGTGAGGTGCTCATTCATGTACCGTATTTTCCGCACCATTAGCCGCACCTAAAAACCACAAATTTACTCAAAAGCTGACAGTGCGGCTTTTAACCCGGTGCGCTTTATATATGGATAAATATTAAGATTCATTTTCATAAAGTTTCGGTCTCGTAACTACGGTAAACAGCCGCCATCTTTTTTCCCGGTAGAACAGGAAGCGCTTCTTCTTCTACGCAAGCAACCGCCAAGGTAAGCACCCGCCCCCATAGAACAGGAAGCGCTTCTTCTTCTACTGTAAGCAACCACCCGCCCGCGTAGAAGAAGAAAAAGCGCGCAGATATTACCGTACGTTTCATTTCCTGTTTACATCTGTAAAGACCACAAAATGGCTCCTACTAAGCGACAAGGATCCGGTTCATGAAAAGACGCAATCTCTCCATCCTCACACGGATTACTATTTCACAGCAACTGATATTCCTGTGAACCGCACTGTGGATACTGTGGATACAACGGGAGCACGTACGGTGAATATTCGCACCACAGGGAATGAGAAGTCGTCCTTCACTGTGGTTCTAGCTTGCCATGCTAATGGCCTGAAACTTCCACCCATGGTGATATTCAAAAGGAAGACCTTGCCAAAAGAGACCTTTCCAGCCGGCGTCATCATAAAAGCTAACTCGAAGGGATGGATGGATGAAGAAAAGATGAGCGAGTGGTTAAGGGAAGTTTACGCGAAGAGGCCGGGTGGCTTTTTTCACACAGCTCCGTCCATGTTGATATACGACTCTATGCGCGCCCACATCACAGATGGTGTCAAAAAACAAGTGAAGCACACAAATACAACACTCGGGTGGATTAACCAAAGAACTCCAACCGCTGGATATTGGTGTCAACAGGGCATTCAAATCACGACTGCGAACGGCGTGGGAACAATGGATGACCGAAGGCGAACACACCTTCACTAAGACAGGCAGACAGCGCCGGACGACATACGCCAACATCTGCCAGTGGATCGTAAATGCCTGGGCAGATATTTCGGTCACAACTGTGGTCCGAGCTTTCCGGAAGGCAGGATTCACAGAACTGCTGAACAGTGACACTGACTCCGATGACTTCGACGAGACGGAACCGGCCATTTTGGATCCCACATTTGCCCAACTTTTCAATTCGGACACCGAAGACGAAGAATTCGAAGGATTTACGAATGAAGAATAACTTCAGAAGGTGAGCGCTATGTTTATTTTGTGTGTTGTGACATTAACGTTCGAGCAACATTATGTTGCTATTGCTCTGCACTATTTTGAATTTTACTATGTTTGTGATTGCACATTTGCGTACATTTTGGGACAGAGTTGTTAGAACGCTGGTTTTTAATATATTATTAAAGTTTGACTGACCTATCTGACTGTTTTTTTGACATTCCCTTTAGCGCAGCGTAGGCGCGGCTTATAGTCCGGGCGGCTTATTGGTGGACAAAGTTTTGAAATATGCCATTCATTGAAGGTGCGGCTAATAATCCGGTGCGCCTTATAGTGCGGAAAATACGGTACACATCTGTACCCTTCTTTCCCTGTTTCAACAGCGCGGCAATGACGAATGGTTTGGTATTGTTGTTTTTTCCATACAGGGGAAAGCATGTGTTGATGGTGTTATCATTGACATCAACTTTCTTTGATTGCAGAAAGTTGGCCACATGCTCTCTCCGTCTAGGCACTTCATCTGGTTCCCCTCTGTTATCACCTGCCTAGGCAAAGAACCTAGGTCTAATTGGAAGCCCAATCACGATCACATCATTCATTTGTGTATTCTGAGCCATCTCATCATGGTAATATATAGAGCAATGCTGTCGTCTTGCAGGACCTTCATATCGTGGTGCAGCGCTCTGTTTTCCTCTCTGAAATTTGTAATTTCCCCCTAAGATTCTTTATTTATTCACAAAGCTTTTTTTTAAGTTGTGATTCTGTGATTGCAGACTTTCTATATTTGACTGCATACTGTTTACATTTGCTCGAAAGGTTTCCGTTTTTTCCAGCAGGACCCTCTCAAGTAGGTGTTGTCCCAGGGTCAGCTCCACTTTCCAGGCTCCTGTTCAGTAGACCCGGATTTCCCAGGCTCTGAGTTTTGTTCCTTAATTTGCATTTCATTGTTGCTAAGCAACAACTTGAAAAGGCGTTCGATGCTGGTTAGCTTTAAGAGCTGGCAGAACGTATAACTTATTTATTTCATCAGATGTGTACCTTATGCTGGACAGAGCTCAAGCTGGAGTCCTCAGGAAGTGATTCTGTGGTTGTGATCATATTGCGTGATCAGAAACACTAGAAATCTGTCTAAATCTCCAGCAGCCCGAGAGCTCATATACATATTCAGTAGGCTTAGCTAAATGTGTTTGCTGTTCATGCTCCTTGATCATTTTGTGCTAAGATGCATTATATTGATCAATTTAGTGCAATTAAACTATTACATTAGTCCAATCCAATCCACTGTATTCATATAGCACATTTAAAAAAACAATAAAAGTTCCACAAAGTGCTGCACATGATTTAAAACACAGATTTAGAAGCAGGTTAAAACTAAGGACATCCATCCATTCCATCCATCTTCTTCCGCTTATCCGAGGTCGGGTCGCGGGGGCAGCAGCCTAAGCAGGGAAGCCCAGACTTCCCTCTCCCCAGCCACTTCGTCCAGCTCCTCCCTGGGGATCCCGAGACGTTCCCAGGCCAGCCGGGAGACATAGTCTTCCCAACGTGTCCTGGGTCTTCCTCGTGGCCTCCTACCGGTCGGACATGCCCTAAACACCTCCTTAGGGAGGCGCTCGGGTGGCATCCTGACCAGATGCCCGAACCACCTCATCTGGCTCCTCTCGATGTGGAGGAGCAGCGGCTTTACTTTAAGCTCCCCCCGGATGACAGAGCTTCTCACCCTATCTCTAAGGGAGAGCCCCGCCACCCGGCGGAGGAAACTCATTTCGGCCGCTTGTACCCGTGATCTTGTCCTTTCGGTCATAACCCAAAGCTCATGACTATAGGTGAGGATGGGAACGTAGATCGACCGGTAAATTGAGAGCTTTGCCTTCCGGCTCAGCTCCTTCTTCACCACAACGGATCGATACAGCGTCCGCATTACTGAAGACGCCGCACCGATCCGCCTGTCGATCTCACGATCCACTCTTCCCTCACTCGTGAACAAGACTCCGAGGTACTTGAACTCCTCCACTTGGGGCAAGATCTCCTCCCCAACCCGGAGATGGCACTCCACCCTTTTCCGGGCGAGAACCATGGACTCGGACTTGGAGGTGCTGATTCTCATCCCAGTCGCTTCACACTCGGCTGCGAACCGATCCAGTGAGAGCTGAAGATCCTGGCCAGATGAAGCCATCAGGACCAAATCATCTGCAAAAAGCAGAGACCTAATCCTGCAGCCACCAAACCGGATCCCCTCAACGCCTTGACTGCGCCTAGAAATTCTGTCCATAAAAGTTATGAACAGAATCGGTGACAAAGGGCAGCCTTGGCGGAGTCCAACCCTCACTGGAAATGTGTCCGACTTACTGCCGGCAATGCGGACCAAGCTCTGGCACTGATCATACAGGGAGCGGACTGCCACAATCAGACAGTCCGATACCCCATACTCTCTGAGCACTCCCCACAGGACTTCCCGAGGGACACGGTCGAATGCCTTCTCCAAGACAGTCAATTGTAAAAAAAAACATTCAACTACAAAAAGAATAAATACATAATATAAACAAAAGAAAGAAAACCACACAACTCTCATGCTGGTTTAAAAGCCAAGAAGTAAAAATATGTTTTAAGACGTGATTTAAAAGTAATTAAAGAGGGAGTTGTGAGGGATATCAATCCAAAGTTTTGGAGCCACAGCAGAAAATACACGATCCCCTCGGGATTTTAATCGTGTCTTTAGTATGACTAGAAGACATTGATCAGCTGACCCCAGAGACCTTGTGGGGGTGTAGATTTTTAAAAGGTCTGACATATGTCCCTATGTCTAGCATTAAAAAATTACAGTTGGTACAAAATGCGGCTGCTAGACTTTTGACAAGAACAAGAAAGTTTGATCATATTACGCCTATACTGGCTCACCTGCACTGGCTTCCTGTGCACTTAAGATGCGACTTTAAGGTTTTAACTACTTACGTATAAAATACTACACGGTCTAGCTCCATCCTATCTTGTCGATTGCATTGTACCATATGTCCCGGCAAGAAATCTGCGTTCAAAGAACTCCGGCTTATTAGTGATTCCCAGAGCCCAAAAAAAGTCTGCGGGCTATAGAGCGTTTTCTATTCGGGCTCCAGTACTATGGAATGCCCTCCCGGTAACAATTAGAGATGCTACCTCAGTAGAAGCATTTAAGTCCCATCTTAAAACTCATTTGTATACTCTAGCCTTTAAATAGCCCCCCTGTTAGACCAGTTGATCTGCCGTTTCTTTTCTTTTCTCCTCTGCTCCCCTTTTCCTTGAGGGGGGGGGGGGGGGCACAGGTCCGGTGGCCATGGATGAAGTGCTGGCTGTCCAGAGTCGGGACCCGGGGTGGACCGCTCGCCTGTGCATCGGCTGGGAACATCTCTGCGCTGCTGACCCGTCTCCGCTCGGGATGGTGTCCTGCTGGCCCCACTATGGACTGGACTCTTACTATTAAGTTGGATCCACTATGGACTGGACTCTCACAATATTATGTCAGACCCACTCGACATCCATTGCTTTCGGTCTCCCCTAGAGGGGGGGGGTTACCAACATATGCGGTCCTCTCCAAGGTTTCTCATAGTCATTCACATCGACGTCCCACTGGGGTGAGTTTTTCCTTGCCCGTATGTGGGCTTTGTATCGAGGATGTCGTTGTGGCTTGTGCAGCCCTTTGAGACACTTGTGATTTAGGGCTATATAAATAAAGATTGATTGATTGATTGATTGATATATTGTGGCGCTAATCCGTTAAGAGATTTAAAAACAAACAATACCATTTTCAAATGAATTCTAAAATGAACTGGGAGCCAGTGAAAGGATGCTAAAATGTGGATAATGTATTCATGTTTTTTAGTGGCAGTTAAAAGGCGATCAGCAGCATTTTGTACTAACTGCAATCGAGTGATTGAGGTCTGGTTGAACCATACTTGCCAACCCTCCCAAATTTTCCGGGAGACTCCCGAATTTCAATGCCACTCCCGAAAATCTCCCGAGACAACCATTCTCCCGAATTTCTCTCGATTTCCAGCCGGACAACAAGGCACGCCCCCTCCAGGTCCGTGCGGACCTGAGTGAGGACAGCCTGTCGTCACGTCCGCTTTTCCTTCATATAAATAGCGTGCCGGCCGAGTCACATTATAACGTCTACGGCTTTTGGAGAGTGCACAACTGCACACACAACAAGAAAGAGACGAAGAAGAGACAGTCATGGCGACGACGAGTGACAAGAGTAGAACGAGGATGGACAATTCAACCCTAAACTCACTCCTTTCCTGCAAATGAAATTTCACAGATGCTGCCTGTAATAGAGTGATATTAGTTGTTTGTTGCCATCTCCTGGTGAATGTTGGGTATAGTGTTCTGTGGTTACTTTTTAGTTGGCCAACGGTTTACGTTGTATTGCGCACCCTGACGGCAAGTGTGGGAGTCAGTTCTGAAGTATGAAGTATCAAATCAAATCAAATCAACTTTATTTATAGAGCACATTTAAAATTTACCACAGGGGTAGCCAAAGTGCTGTACAATGAGCAGGTTAAAAGATAAAACGAGTACCGAGCAAACACAACACAACACAAACAGAACACGATAAAAAATAGATAATTAAAATAGAATTAATAAAAACATAAAAACAGGATCACAGCAGGTGTATTATGGGGCGCCA